>NW_008605017.1:63342-79856 GCF_000691845.1 Merops nubicus | reverse complement strand
GGGAAAGAGGAGAGAAGGCAAAGAGTTTCACAGTGTTATTCAAAGAACAGTCAATTTCTGGCATTTTAAAGTCTAGTTTCTAACATTCCCCCAGTAATGCATTCAAACAGAGAAGGGTCCTGCTGGGCAAGAGGCGCCTCTTTGGGAGGGACCTACCTGCAGACTCTCAGAGGTATTTAGGCACTGACTGCAGTGAGAATTAAGCCCTGAAACAGGAACAGGATCTGCAGCTGCTTGAAGTCATAGAAGAAACCTATAGCCAACAGGGTCTCTTCCGGTGCAAACCTTCCCCTCCGAGCTGAATCATCTCTGGGTTTTCATAGGAGCTGCCCCTGTTAGTCCAGTTACAGCAGAGAGGATGCAGCCATGAAAACATCTGAGTGTTTAGGGAGAAAGTGGAGAACTACCTAGGCAGAACTGTGGCCAGCTTGCTGAATTTAGCACCCCATCTCTTACATAGTGTTAATATGGAGATCAGAGTCAATAAAACACATGGAGGCAAAATGTATGATTCCAATTTACATTAAGGAACTTAAAAGTTGTGAAATATGTGAAGAACAAACTGTTGTGAGAAAATAAGTGCCAGCCTTCCTGCAAATTTTATATCTGATTCTGCAAGCATGGGAAGTCTTCAGCACTGTTCCTGACTTGGCTGCCAGTTTATGTGGGAGGGGAAACAGCCATTTTGCTCGAGGGAAATATTTTTTAAAAGTTCCATGATGAGAAGGGATTTTTGTTTGTTTGTTTGTTTTTGTTTTCCTGCATGAAATGAATTTTGCAGTTTTAAAATAATGGTCCAAAGGCTGAATTTTGACTCCATTGTCTTCAGCTGAAATGTTACATGTGTGCTTCTGTACTGAGATTTTGGGAAGTTAACTCTGCATATAGATATGTGTATACACACAAACACATTGTCTGTGTGTGCATGTAAATGTACACAAATTTAATTTTCATCTGGACGGCATTTTTGAAGAAAGTGTATTGCAGACAGCGTATTGTTCCAGTTCTATGGATTGTAATGATAAAGCACAAACTCCCACAAATTAAAACAGAGAAACACAAGTCTTCCAGGCCCTATCCCAGCCCTTCCTCTCATGAAGTGACATGTTTGTTGCTTGAACAGGGAGGGCAAATTTTTTTAAAAAACAGCTGGTCACATATTTGCCACATAGGAGGCTCAGGAGAGAGTGGATTTCAGGCAGGGTTACACAGCATTTAAGGAACAAAATTAAATGGGAAGTTTTTCAGATGTCCTTTACGTTCATCCCACCTCCTGGGAACAGGAGGAGTTTGGGAGTTTCTTCTGAAAATCTGCCTTTTTCACGTAGGTGTAGGATTGGAAGCTGAAGCTTTGAAAATCTGGCCTCAGAGGCCTATTTTTAAAATATGGTTTCTGCTTTTTCAGACACAATTCTGTGATCCCAGCTAATTAGAAGAACAGCCATGTGGTTAGATATCTGAGTGGTAGTCTTATTGCTTGTAACAATGACCATGTTAGAAAATCTGGTCCAATGTGGGCTTTTTTGTTTACTTGTTTGTTTGCTTTTCTTTCAGAACACACTGGAATCTAGTTTTTAGGCTGTGTTGGACTCTTTTTTTAATGTTATAGCAAATAAAGTTGCTATTCAGTAAGATTGTTGCTGATTGACTTGAATAAAATTTCAATTGTAGTGACATCTCTTATTTTAAAATGTCAGTTTCTCCATTCCTTCTGCATGCACTTTCGGACCACTTTCAGACCACTTTCAGATAACGAAAGAACTGCTGCATGACTCGTCTTCCTTTTACCATTCAGTCATCCAAAATCTGAGATACAAAAAAGGTTTAAGTATAAATTGAAATTAAAAATTGGGTTTCAAGAGGAGTGTTATACAACTTTCCAGACTGAAAACTTACTTGTGGTTGAGTATATCATGTTAATAAAATTTTAGGTTCGTATTACAAAGTGACTTTGAGACCCTAAACAGGAGACTGAAATTAAGGATAATATGAGAAATTGTGTCCTCAGTTGACCTCTTCAGAACAGGAAAAGATTAATCAAGCGCAAAATTTATTCTGTTTTGTAGAATTTGACTAGGAATTTGAAGGAGAAATTACTCCATCTAACTATCTGATATTGCATCTAGTAGGGCACAACTTGATTGCTAAGCACAGATATAGCTGATATGTATGTGTAGGTTTTGTGGTAGTTACTTGGAAAATTAGAGCTAATGCCACCTTCAAGAAACGGGATATAAGTATAAAATATCTCAAAATCTAGCTGCAAAACTTGCATGCCAAAGTAATTTTGGAAATTAAGATAATATTACAGCTTTTCTGTGGTGCTGGTTTCTCACAGAGAGACACTGATTTTAAGCAGAGGGCAACTATGGGGTTTTTTTTACTTAGCTCTTACTAATTGTTGATGATATCCCAGGATATTAGAGCCTGAACCTGTTTGTGTCACAAACCTACTTGTCCCTCAGGTACAACCGTAAAAACAAAACATAACCCAAGAGGTTTGTATCAGGATTACAGAAACAAGGAACAACATTCCCTAGTAGAAAGTAGGTCTTCTATTTCAATAGCTGCTTTTATATTACCATGCTATTCCTTCTATACTACACCCTTGCTAAAAATGTCAAGAGCAGTTCCTCTGTATCATCACTGTGCTGCAATTTCCTCCCTATCGTAGTTATTACATGTGATATAGCAGCATTCAGTCGGGATTAAGACCTCATTGTGCTAGGCACTGTATAAATACATAACAAGATACAGTCTCTGTCACGAAGAGTTTACAGATTGTCACCAGCCCTGCACAGGAGCAGATTCCTCACTCGAGTCAAAGGCACTCTGTGTGGGCTTAACAGCCTGTCTTCCTTTTAAATAATGCAGGATAGCAAGAAACAGAAAGACCGAGTAACCAATGAATGAAGGCAAGAGGCAGCAATGGGGAGCTGTGTCATGGTTTTAGGGACCAATCCAGCCATTACTGAAAATAAAATACCTGGTGACTGCAGTGTAGGAGAAGCCTAAACGGAATAGTCTTGTGTGGGGGTGTTTGGTATCAGGATGCAGTGTAACACATGAGAGCTCGACAAGGCCTGTTGTTTGCTCCTTTTTGCTGGGAATTCCTCCTGGAAATCATCATCAGATGGGCTCAGGGAAGTTAGGAAAGATAATGTGAATATGTCTGTGGAAAGGATGGAGAAATGAAACAAATCCCTGTAGTGGCTGGTGGGATATGGGTATGGAGGCTATCGTTACTGCTGATTCCTGTTTGAGGTAATTTCTATTTAGGGTATAGCTAATGATATGTTTAGTGGGGAGAGAGTTGCTTCACTGAAGGCCTGCACTGTGTAAAGCATGTAATGCTGGGGAAAATGAATTTTTGCTTGGTTACATAGACTTGTGTTTTGACACACTTAGCAGCCTTCCATCGTCACTGAAAGCAGTAAAAAATTGTCCCTTCATTATTCTCTTCATTATGTGCCAGAGAGCCAAGCGTCTGATTCAGAGCACTTAAAAGTAAATGGGAAACTTGGTTTATATTCTAGGCCTCATTCAAGGTTAATGATGAGTGTAGCACATCTGCATTCAGCCACATTCCTTCTGTCCCCTCACACCAACAAGGCAAAAGTTGTTCTCACCCTTTCAAGCACACGCTTCCTCTAACTGTGTGGAGTTTAATTCCTGGGATTTCACTGCAGTTGGCTTTTATATAAGAAAGTACCAAGAAGTGAAACAAGCAGATGTTTTCTGAGTCTTCTAGCCTGTATCTAGAGTCACTGTAATGATTCTTGTCATATTCATTAGGCTAGGCCCATTCATCTCAATGCTGTTCTCACTCCAGCTTTGCAAGTATCCATGCTGACAACCCTGCTTGAACATCTGTATCAAGAATGTCAGGAAAACAAGTGTCAAGTTTTTTTCAAAAAGCCAAAAATTCAATCCCCTGTGGCTTCTCCAGATTTCCTGGAGTAGAGAAGACCTGTGGTGCTTTGCATCTTTGCTTTCTGTAACACGGCGATGGCTCCCTGCTGGAAATCTTCTGGATATTAAACTCTGCTGGAAATCTTCTGGATATTAACCAGCAAAAGAGAGCAAGGAAAGTGACAGGTCAGACATTCTTCCTCTGCTTTCCACTGAGGACCCTTCAGGGTGTGAATGTATAAAGGATGGTGATTTTTTTTCTTACCTTTACTCTTGCTGAGGTGACATTGACCTATGTTAACTCAAATAAAATACCTATTGAAGTAGGCACAGAATACATAGGTAATAAATGAGACACTTCCAATCATAAAAGAGTGTATGATCTGAAAAGACTAAAAAAAATTAAGGATGACACTAATTTTGCAGATTGGGGATTGAAGCTAAGATTGAGCAACTTTCTTAAAGTTTCACAAAGAATAAATAGACGATGCCAAGACAGAGATAAGAATTATAGTGCTCCTGCCCTGAGTCTTACATCTCTGCTGTGAATTTCTCCCCAGCATATTGCCTTATACCAAAACCTCCCTCTTTTTCTAGCATGAGTCCTGTCTGTGGGCTTGCGACTCCGGCATGTTATAGATGTCTTTTCTCACAACTCAGGATCATGTCTGGAATAAAACAAGAAGCCTTCAAGATTAAATCCAGCACAGGATTTAGGTACTTAAAGTAGGATTTAAACAGTATTCTGATACTTAAATTCAAAGTTGAGACCAGTGAGATGCTGCCAAGATACTGTATTATCCCTGGAAATGCCTGTACTCATTTGGTTACTCAATTTATGATCTGAAAATGTCTTAGGAGGCTGAAATTTTTATTTAAAAACATTTAGTGAATTTTTGCTTAACAGGATTGAATATTTCTTTCCCAACTACCTTCATAATCATGGGTGGGATCCACAAACTGACCTGTGGGTCTCCATCTAGTCAGCATTCCCAGGGCACACATATATACTTTGGGCTCATCACAAAATCAAGCAGAATGACCACTTTCCGTTTAAACTTGGCAGCCACTAGAAATAATTATCATACCATTTCATCCCCTCCCAGGATACAGGGTGTCAGAGTTCCAGTGTTACAAACTCATGTCTTCTGCTTTTGAGAAGGGCACACTAGCAGCAGGCTTTCAGCCTTTTAGAGGCCTGGGGGAAGGCGCTCTCTACCAGCTGCAACTGTGCAGATTGGAAGAAAATATTTAGATTAATTGATGCAGCAGAAGATGGAGAATGAACACTAAAATAGGAAGATGCCTTTGTCACCTAGTGGTGACAACTTACTGACGAGGATGAATTATGGATGCTGACCTGGCTCCCCAGACTGTTCCTAAATTTTACCTTGTGACTTCAAAAGAAGAGCCTGTAAAGTTCTGAGAGCAGAGACCAGAAGCAGGACTGTTCCCCTTCTGTGTCCCTCAGGATCAATTACTTTGGCACTATTCTGTGTGGAGTAGAACAACTTTTACAGAAACGCCCCCCACTCCAAACTCAAAGCACCCAAACAGAATTTTCAGGAGGTATCCTTCCCACAAGGGTTTAACTCCCCAAGGCATAGAGAGGAGTGAAGAGGCTGGAGTCTCTCCGGTCCTCAGTGAATGTGCTCGCTGCAAGCTTCCTACCAGAAAGTTTATATTTCTGTCCCACCAGCTGCAATTTTAAGAGTATTGAGCCCTTGCTCTGACACAGACAGAAGTTACTCCTTTCAGGAGCACCTTCCAGACTGAATGCCAGCTTAGGGGGCAGACACCACCCTGCAGCCCAAAGGGAGGTGCCTGGAAGACAAGACTAAAGAGCCAGCCCTGGCCTGGAGCCCTTTCCAGGGGCTGTCCTAGGCAGCTGCCTTTGACTCCAGCCTGCCTCGGGGCAGTGCGCTTTAACTGATTTGGACCAAGTTCTGATAGAACCTCCTCACATGGCGCATGGGGGGCCTCGGCTCCACTCGCAGATGTCTACATCCTGCTTCAGGAGTGGGCTGGGTCCTCCATCAAAGCAGGCTGCCGATGTCTCGCTGTCCTCGGGCACATCCCCCCACAGGCACCACCCGTGGGCTGGGAGGCGTCGGGGACTTGTAGTTACAAGGGGTGGAAGCAGAACTATGTCTCTCTTCCTGCCTTGTTTTCAGGACTTTGACGTAATGTGAAGCTTTTTGCCAGTTGCGGTTTTCTGAGAACAGATTGGTAAACTCTGAGTTGTTGCATCAGCCTGACAGCTGACTTCCCACACAGCTCCGAGGCTGCAGCGCTCCGCTGGGGCCAAAGCTGAGCCGTGATTCATCTGCTCAAACAGGTCCAGCACACCAACAGTCTATTAGTTGTTGTAATAATGCTGTGGATGGGTGGGAGGTAGTTTAACGCCCTTTGGACTCACTTTAAAATATCTCTTTGTGCTCTCTGTTGCTGGGAAGTCAAAAAAAATATGCTTTGTTTGAAATTTTCCAGGAAAAAAAAAATAGTTTCAGAATACCAAAGCTTCAAATAGAAGCTGATGGCTCCAGTCTGGGCACAGACAATTGAGTTTGAGGCAATTTATAGCAATCCTATCCTTAATGTGTCCCAGGAATTACTTGATTTGCTTGTTCTATTCCCTAGCAGGAGAAACTGTGGGGATACAAATTTAATACAGTCTAGGAGCTTGTGTTACAGTTTACTGTGTCCTTGGACAGCTGTAAATCCTCCTCTGATGTATTTGCTTAATATTTAGGCTTAACATGTTTTAACCACAAATCAGGCTACAATAATGAACCTGGAATTCATCCAACCCTTATCCTAGAGTCCCCACAAACAGCTCCAGTCCCAGAGGTGAAATGATGGTGATCTACCTGTGAATATCCCGAATCCCTCCTAATTTTGTTGCATGTGCTGAGAATAACAAGGCACAATAAATCAGGAGCCTGATTCTCAGCTAAGACAAAGATTTACATTCTCCCATGCTGATTTACACCAGTGGAGGAGCTGATTCCACCATGAACAAATACGGTGTTTTAATCTACCAATCGATCCACAGCTCAGCTAATGAAACTTTGCAGTGCTTAAAATGTCCTGGCTCCAACTTGAATGTCTCCTGCATCTGGGTTTTCTCTCATCAGCACTTTAGGGCTGGTACTGCATTAAAAACTGCACACACGACTACAGTTAAGCTTTTCAATAATGAAGTCACTTTATTTATTGAGAAATTTCATCACAGGATACATGATTCTTGGCAGGGCAACCCCTGAGCAGGAAGCCTGCAGTTACAAAGGTATGCATTAACGTGTATAAGGGCATATTGTTTGCCTTCTTTTTATTACAGGAAGGATATGATTTGCTTGTGTTTTTGATGAATTTTGTTTAATTGTACACTGGGATTTTCCTAGACTTTAAGTTAAAACTTGACAAATATTTTCACCCTCTTGTTATGCAGATGTGAGGAGAGCCTTGCTCTGTGTTTTGCACTGGTGCTTTGCAGACCCTACGCACAGGTCTTTGTCCCTTGGCCAGCAGTTAGCGTAGACATTGGGTAGGTATGAAGACTTCAGATAGCTGCTGGGGTTAGTAGACATTGTTCTAAGATGTGCATAAGAAGGATTCTGGTGAATGAATATTATTCCTTCTTAAATTTTAGTCTATAATCTTAGGCTTGTATTAAAAAAACAAAACAAAATTAAAAAAAAAAAAAAAAAAAAAACCAAAACACTAAAAATTACCCCCCCCAAAAAAAAACACACCAAAACAAAACATCAACCTTACAAATAAATCCACTGACAAAATGAAAAAGATAAAGACATTGATGGTTTCTGCTTCCTATGGCTATTTGATTGCCTAATTACAGTAATTTTGAACTGATTGCATGGTCTTTTAATTTATTTCACAGCATTTGGCTGTAAGGAAGGACTTAATGCAGGGTATTTTTTACAGAGGAAAGCAAGTCTTCCTGAAAACAAATGTTCAGTCCTTTCTGAGAACCTCTCTGCTTAGAAAACAAGAATGGACTTAAAGCAAAAGTTTGTTTTATCTTTGAGGTAGAAAACTGAAGGTTTTGAGTAAAAGAAAGTCTGGAAGCCTCTCTTATTGGGCTGTGCACTTATCCGAGCCCTGGTTAAGCAGCCCAGCCATTGTTAGCTCTGGCTGGCTCCCAGGCTCCCAGGTTAGGAACTGCAATGGGGTCTTGCTCCACAGAGTACCAATCTCCCCATGCCAGCTCTCTGCTTCTAATCCAAGCTCTGATGAAGTCAAGAAATACAGAAATGTGATTAAAAAGAAGAAAGCTGTCTGGTTTTGAACCTCAAGAACCATTTATTCCAGCTCCACTTTGATTTGGGGTCAAGGCTGCACATAGTTGTTTTAGGTGAGCCAGCTCTTCCTTGTTCCTTGTATGATTATTTCTCTGGGGTGCTGTTAAAAGCCAGACTCCTCCTTCTGAAGTATCATTTGCAAGTGCTGACTTCCTCAGTGGTCTTCTTAATTAGTTTGTACTGAATCATCTTTGTGAATCCAGTTACACAATAAAAAAATTGAACCCAAATGTTTGTCATCAGTTTTCTTTTAAGACATAAAGTTTCAAATAGTTTTACCACTCACTTCTCTGCATTGTTGATCTCCTTATTCTGGGCCATCAAGGCAAAATACTTGTACTGTAACAGAGAAACAAAACTGTTCTTATTGTGTATGCTGAGAAAAATGCTGCTATCTATCCAAAATACAATTAGAATTACTTTACCAGGTTATGTCAGGTTGTGAAAACAGTATCAGTAGAGGAAAAGAAAAATAAATAAGTCTGCTGTATTTTGCTAACTCTGTTCTGGGCATTTAGTCTCGCTGGATTGCTGGGGAAGGCTACAGTTTGTTATCAGTGGTTTCACCAGTGCTTCTGAGCAGTGCCTCTTATTGCTAGGCTAGCACTCTGGATGACTCAAATGCAATCTCAACGGGTAAAATGTACACAAAAAAAAGTGCCACAAATGCATCAGCCAGTACCAAAACCTAAAATTCAGAAAGTTGACTCCACATATTTTCAAGGTGTTTAAGAGCTTTTTGGTTGACTACTTTGTTACCACAAACTCTTCAGACAAATCCTTGCAATGTCTCTCAGATGCACGGGGCAAGCTGTGATGAGATATGTAGTCATCACTGCAGAATTTGTGGCACATGTCTGTAATGCTGTTTTTAAGACCCATATTAGTGTGACTTTTGGGACTCAGCTTCTGCTGAGGGCTGTGCTAGGCTGGGTGTTGTACAAACATGAACAAAAACAGTGCCCATGTCTCCTCAAGTTTACAACCAAATAAGCAGTAGTTATTGAACTCAGCGAATACCAATAGAGCATTAATTTCACTTACAAATAGTCCAGCTGTTAATGTCAAACAAATGCTTGCTCAGTCCTTTCTTTTAAGATGAGTTCTGCCTGAAATGGTTTTGCTAAAAGGAGCACAAAAGTCTTTTTGCTCTAATAAATTAACTATAATGGGGGCTGATTCTGAAAAGGCTTGCACAATGAAGAGCTTTGCTGGTAAGAATAGCTTCATTAAGGAAACTACTTTTCCTCCAAGAAATGTTTGCAGAATTGGGCCCAGTGATAGCAATCAAAATTGTTTCTGCAGAATTATTTTAAGAGCATTTATATTGTTTATTTTAACAAAGAGACTCTGAAGATAGTGACCTTTGAGCTTTGATTTTACAAGTTATGTGACTAATCCCATTTTTACAAACGGCTTTTTTTTATGCTCATCACAAACTTCAAGGGAATGCTTCAACGAGACAGGATTTGAGCCTAAGCTTCCCAAAGTTTCAGCTTTGGCCTTGTACCAGTAAGCTTTATATAAAGCAAATTGATTTCATAATCCCAAGATGTCGTGTTAGTGAAAACTTTGTGCAAGGAACTTGCATTTTGGTGGGTTTCACCAATGGTGATGAAGCTCACTTTGCTCAAAAAGGCTGAAATGCTGGAAGTTAAAATCCACAAGAATCAACAACGGCAGCAAAATCCTGCAACTTTGTTGTCCTGACAGAGACCTGAAGTGCAAAAGACCAAGTCCTGCTTTGGAACCCATCTGGACCATGACTAGGGGAACTCCTCTGTAATGCTGTATTTACTAGCCTAAAGCATATGTTGTCAATTTGGTGTGTCTTCCGCCACAGCCTCACATCTATAAAGCTTAAGCTCAGCAGGCAAACCTGAGAAAGCACCCTTATATTAATCAGCAGTGCCAGAAATAAACCTGGATATCAAGAATTTAAACCTCATATTGCTCAGAAGAATGCTGCAGCCTACAATATACAGCAGAGCTGTATATTTCCTCTCTGTGAAGGTTCAGTATTAAAAAAGAAGGGAAAAGAGTAAAGCAAATGCATTTACTTAAAACACATCCTTGTAAGAGCGCTATGTAAAATGTACATAAAAAGGCATTTTTCTCCCACAATTTAGGCAAACAGAATTTTTAGTTAGCTATTATCACCTGGAGAGAGCCCAATAATAAGTAATTTAGTCTGGAGAAGGGTTTTGTACATCTCTGATTAATATTTACAAAAGGCTTTGTGTATTTTTGCTCTAACTCTAATGAGGCAGCAGATCAAGTTTAACAAAAAGGACACTGTAGATTGAAATATGGTATTGTGCCCATCAAAGTCTGCCTCCTCTCTGCTTGGCTTATGATGAATACCGTTCTTTAATAGCGGGCTGGTGTTCGTGAAAAACTTATTACAGAGACTAAGAGAGAAGCCAAGAATGAAGGAATGCCTGACTGGCAGCAATCAATCACTCCCTTTTAAAGATGAACTGATCCTTCTTTTTTTAAAGTAACACTTCATAAAATGGTCTCAAACATAAATATGCAAAGCATTAGAGCAATTACATTCTGCGTGATCCCTGCAGTATTTCTGGTACATGGCTTGACTTTAGTGTGGTGCATATAATGAATGCAGTAAAATGGCAAATCTCTCTAAAAGAAGACTGATATTTAGAGGAAAGTTCTTGCTGCAGAGTGTTAATTATCTGGAGCAGTAAAGTGAGATTATTTAGATTACTTTTAACAACATGTCTCCTATAGGCTTTATTTTATTGAAGTCTTTTTTCCTTTTTTCATAAATTAAGTTGATTTTTTTTTTAAAGGCAAATATATATAGCCTATATAGAGATACTGAAAGTGGACGAGGGACTGGTGTATTTAATGGCTATCACATACAAATGTGTTCATCTTTACATGACTAATTTGCATATGCACTTTCTGCAACTATGTCTGCAATCACAATCATTTTACATGCAAATTAAGCATGCAAATATACACAGCTTTAAAAGAAGTTGAGTTCTCTGTATGTAATGCAGAAATATTTATCTTCCTTTAACACATTTCTTTGGTTGTGACTCCCCAACTAACAAGTTGCAGACCCTTATTCGGTATTTAACAACCAAATCCCCAGAACAAAATGTACCACTTTTAATGCAGTATGGGAGGGTTGGAAACAGAAACTGATGTAGAAGAAATTTTTTCTTTTTACGATCACCACAAAAACTTTGCTCCACACAGCAGAAGCATGGAGTTAATTTAAGAGTTGCAGTCCAGATATTGCATCCAGGTACTAGGAATTTTTAATTACTTGTTATTTTTTCCCTGTTTAGAGAATACACTTTCTGTTCCTAAAGGTCTGTTATTCTTTAAAAACAATGCTAAAAATGACAGGACCATTGTTGTTGAATGTAATGGAGGGTAAACTATAAAACGCTAATGAACTAGTAACTACAGAATCTAATATTAGACGTAAACAGTGCTGTTTAATAAGGCACAGTTGAAAAGCATGAGCATCGAAACCGCAAAATGTCAGTAGTGAAACACCTGGTGGGTATTTGAGACCTCCAGTGGGTTTAGACTCTGTAAACACTGTCAGGAGAGGAGAATCAGCTTGGGTTTGTGGAGTTCAGTGAAAGTCAGAAATATTTTCTTCCTTTCAGAACAGGAAAATGACATTTGGTGAAAACGGAGGTTCTTTCCCCTAGCAGAGACAGTGTGGGTTACTCATAAAAGCATAATGGCTTTCATTCAGAGGTGCCATATGGCTGCTTACAAGATTTCTGCACAGCACTTGCTGTAGCAGTAACTAAACAAATGGCACTATAGTACAATATAATACCTGTCAAGAGCAGTGATAAAGAATGTTTTATTTCTCTGCTCTCTGTCCTCTTTTCTGCCTTCCTGCTCGGAAGCGACTGCCTGTGTGAGGCAGCACCCACTAGATGGTACTGCCAGGCTTCTCTGAGCTGTCACTTCTGCTCAGCCTCCCCAGCCTGTCAGGCCCCGCCGAACACCCCGGGGCACTGCTCCCATCGCTTCCCGACGGAGGGGCGGCGACGGGCACGGACAGCTGGGCAGATGTGGCAGGCGTGTTCTTCCCACAGTGCTGGCTCCTGTGCCAGCAGTGGAGGAGTCTGGGGGACAAAGCGCTCATCATTTACTCTCTCTTAAGCCGTAAGATAAAGCCCAGATCTCCAAGTGGTGCTCAGCAGTGTGGCAACACTTCTGAGCCCAGACCGTGGAGAAGAGCCTTTAGTCTGCCCTCGTGGAGCTGCTGGGAGCCCTGTCACTCTGCGAGGAGCAGAGGGAATTCAGCACCTCTGAAGAGCAGGCACAGACATCTTAGTGCCTCTCATCTCCACTCTGGAAAACGTTTATTATCTTTCCTTTTGAGGTTAAATTAAGAAATGTGTGTGTCAGATGCTAATTTCCTTCAGTAAGATGCAGCTATAAGATACCTGCAAACAAATGTGTTTAACTTGCATCAACCTCTGTCTCCTCAAGCTCTTCAAGTTGGTTAGCAAGGGGCCTTGTTTGAATGTCGTTTAATTTTGGTAAAAGATGGCTCCACCTGTTTCACATGGGCAGAGGGATGGAAAATATTGCAATCTCTGATCAGTGGATAGCCTTCATATGTTGTTTACAGAATAACACATCTTCTCTCTGCTTTTCCATGTAGGATCAATGCAGGCCTATACTAGCTCTAAATATATTGAATTCCTGATCGGCACCCTAACACATACCCTTTGTCATCTTCTTCTTAGGAATCACACTCTAGGGAATTTTGGTTTAAACCTTTCCCAATTAAAAGCCAGAAATGACCACATATGTAGTACAAGTGGGTTTTTTGTATGTGCTCATCTCATCTCTTGAAGTACTTCTTTCACACCGTCTAAATTCAAGATTTTGCATGATGTATTCCTCAGTCCTTCCGTCCATCTGTCCGGATAGGCAGCTTGTTTGATGAGTTAACCATTCTGAACATTTTAATATTTATGTGACTCTTGTGCAGCTCAGCAGTTGCTTTATGTGGGATTGCATATTTGATAAGATCACAGATTCATTCTGTGCCAAAGCTGAAGTCCTACCGAGGTCTGACTGTACTTCAGATGTCAAAAAAATATGAATAGGTGGTCTTAATGTTCTCCTCTAGTGTTATATCTGTCTATAGAGAGTATAGCTTAAAACAGATTAGAAGCAATAGAGGACTTGACATATACTGAGAGAGCAGTAAGAATGATGCTTGTTGACATTATCGGCTAAACCTGTAGGGGAATTTTCTTTTTTTCTTCCATTCTTTCTTCCACTCTTTCTTTCTTTCTGTGAAATTTGTTTATTTGCTTTCAAATGCCTTGCTCTTTCTACATCAAGTTCCAGTTTCTGTATCTAAAAGAGTTTTGTCAGTCTAGGCATTTTCAGCACACCTATCTATACAAATCCTTGCCTGATACTTATTGCTGTTCTACCTAAATGGCTCAGGGACTGCCTATTTCTCTGTTTTCTAAAGAATATTTATTTGCAAACAGCCTTTGTAACACTAATTCATGCTTATTTGGGCTAGTTAGGAATTAACCAAACTAAACTGCCTTTGTTTCTGTGCACCAATGTACTGCAGTCCCTCTGCACTTCAGACTTCACATGTAAAAATGTTTAAGCAAATGCAAGTATGTACTGGATAGATCTGTGCTTATGTCCACTTCACACTGCTTTGGGGATGCACACGTATGTGCAAGTAGTCTGTGATCCTATGCAATTGCATTTGGTATAAAATGATGAATTCACCTCA
This sequence comes from Merops nubicus, assembly GCF_000691845.1. Classification (NCBI taxonomy): domain Eukaryota; kingdom Metazoa; phylum Chordata; class Aves; order Coraciiformes; family Meropidae; genus Merops; species Merops nubicus. The sequence goes on along the minus strand of NW_008605017.1, from coordinate 65,846 downwards.
AGCAAAAGAAAAAATCCCAGTTTTCAGTCTTTCATAGTAGTGTCACAAATAAAACAGTCCTTATGAAAGATGGATTACTGTTGAATGAGTCATGGAAATTCCTACTGAAGTTTTGTGAAATCTGAATATGCAGTGGACAGGGGGAGAAGGAGAAGATATTTCTGCTGTCATGTAATATCTTGATCCTATCTCATTCTTGTTGTTAGGAACAATTTCTGTGGTTAGATGCCCCAAACAGAGCCTGCAGACATGTGGATTTCATAACTTGCATTGAGAAATTGCATCCTAGCACCAGAATAAGGCTTTCCATAGCACACACTGACCTGAGTATTGAGAATGTCACCTGGGTCCTGTTAACACCAGTTTATAAATGTTGCTTTCAGAGCCTGGCTCCAGAGATGGTATTATAAAAGTGCAGCACATGGAATATTACTTCCTTGTCAGCTTTAGATTTAAAAAATATAGCATGCGGCATACTAAAACTTGGGATGAAACCTGCTCATCAGTGCTGGTGCATTCAATACAATTTATGTCAGTAGGTGTCAACAGCCCATATTGCTAATTCATGGCATGTTAAATGCAAAGTAGATTCATTATTTGGGCTTGCAGGCACAGACAAGCCCTATGGTTCCTTCTTTATCTGTGGTATAGTCTGGTTCTTAACTCTGTCCCTCAGGCTCTCCCTAAGAACTGACTCTAAGCTGGTTGTGAGAGAGACTGCAGGTTACCCTGCATCGTCAGTGGACTCACACTGAACTCTGCCTAGTGCTGTATGTCTTGTCTGAAGGTGAACACTGTATGTTGTTGGAATTCACAGTCAAGATACCAAGATGATGTGAGGACCCAGAAGATGAATTTGCTGGTACACAATCACAGGACATAGACACTGCTTTGTACTAGTACAGTATGATTGTATATTCAGTGCTCCTCCAGCTGTTAGTATACAACTGTGACCAAAAGGCTGATCTTCCAGTGTGGAGGCTTTAACTAGATTTGAAAAGGAAGGACCATAATACAGGGCTACAGAGTTTCTGGTTTTCTGAACCTGATCCATTAATGGCTCACTGGAGAAGAAAATTCGGGACAGTTTCAAAGATGGCACTCTGAAGTAGATGGCAGATGTGGAATATTGTGCTAGCTTCAGCTCATGCACAAGATGACACAGGCTGAAAAACAGGAGATACAAATATAAAGGCACATTTGATGTGACACCATCTCAAAGGATTGTGTCTTTATCTGAGGAGGGAGCCATAATCCTGTAGAAGTGATAAAGGAAAACTAAATTGTGAAGAGTTATTTGCATTCTGTAAAGTAGGAGTATGCCTAACATGCCATAACAAAAAAAGGTAATGCAGAACTGTAATTAACACAATGTTATTTTTAATTCACAAAAATACTGTTTATAGAGCTGCAGTGAAAGAATCTGACTGTTAATGAAGATTGATTGCAAGTCAGACTTTGCCTTTCATTCTGCAGATTTTGTTCACTACAAGAAGAAAGTGAGCTGGGAGTGAGATCATTTATTTGTAGCACAGAGTCCCTTGAGTATCCTCTCCTGTTTCATCACAGCCAGGGAGACTTCTGCTTCACCTGGCTCAGGTGCTGCAGCACACGAGGATCATGAGGCTTTCTCCCTTTTCTCCCCATATATGACCTGTTTCTCCCCACCTCTCTGCAGTTTCTGCTCCAAATAACAGAAGCCCTGTTTACTGTAGTGCAGTAGGTAATATTTCCATCAGACTGCTTCCCCAAATCAGCTTGATTGAGCTCCAGCTATGAGATCTTCTGTATAGAGTAGCACAGGGCTCAGGAGGTTAGCCTATCTGAACAGAGCATGGGTTTTGGTACAGGACATTTCCAAAGCACTGCACAGCCTCTAGAGACACATGGAGAGGCTCCCAAATTTCTGCCAGGTCGCACCGTCCACAACAAGCGTACTCATCTGTACCAGGCCACAGACTCTGCAGTGGTTTGTGTGCTACACTCTTTGCAGCAGTTTAGACACAGGTTTTTTGGAGATCTGAGCGCGGGGGCCACTGTGTGAGAAGTGAGTGTGCAGAGCATTTTGTTGACAGCAAGTGACCAGGGCTTCTCATAGGTCCCCTTTCTCCCTTGCCAAACGGGTCTGAGTGGGATAAGCAGCCCTGTCTCAGAGCCTTACAGCCTGCCTCCCATGGGCAGCAACTCGGCTGACCACAACAGTGATAAGAGGAGGCAAGTCCTCATCTGCTTCAGGTCAACTTTCCTTCCCCAGCCTGTTTTGACTACAAGTTAATAAGGGATCGTACAATCAGCTCAGCAGAATTTGTACAGGGGTGCCCTTGGAGAAGCGGCTTAGGGAAGAAACTCATTGGAACAGGAGGAATTCTTGCTCGCTTTAAGCAAGTAAGAGAAAAAAAAACACATTTCACCATAAAAGGTATGCAACACAAAAGTTAAGCTACCCTTCATGTGTCAGACAAAGAAACTGAATATATTCCTGTCAATTCTTGTTTGAAGTATTT
>NW_008605017.1:8083-63311 GCF_000691845.1 Merops nubicus | reverse complement strand
TACACCCTTGTAGGGACATAAATAAATGTAGAAATATCATCCGTTATATGAAATGCCATGCAAGAGTCCCTTCCCAGGTTTTCTACGGCCATTTTCTAATCACATTGCAATACAGTTTTCATTTCACTTTACAGCTAATTAAAACTGCAATATTGTGTAGCAGTAAATTTTACTGATGATCAAAACTGTTTGTATATCTTGTCACATAACCTATCCATTCCCAGGAAATGAGAGAGCTTGATTCTGCCTTCAGATGAGACTAAATTTGAAGGAAACTTGAATATCAAATGACACAAGTTTAAAAAAGTGAGACAAGATTCAGTAGGAAAGAGGTTTTCAGATCAGCAGTTGAAAGTAGAGCTGGATGAAACTATTGTATCAAACATTTCTTCAAATCTAGGCAGAGTTTTGACTGAAACTTGTCTGTACAAAAAGTAAATTGGAGCAGAATTATGACTCCATGTGGAAAGTGAATCTGGGTTGAAGTGACGCCTGAGACTCAGAATCTGCTTTGCACTTTGAAATGGGACCGATCGGAGCAGTTTGTTCCCAGCCCTACAAAGGGCCACCTCGCAGCTCTGACCTCCTCTGAACTTTCAGGGTGTTTGAAGAGTGGAGCTCTGATCTCAGCATTATATATCCGCTCACCTCTGCTAAAAAAACATGTCAAGGGAAATGCAAAAGAGGTGCAAAAACCAAGTGGATGGAAACAATCAACCAACAGAATTATTTTTTTTTTCCCACGAAACCCCATAAACTGAAAATGCTGAGATCTGCACGAGAGTAATTAAAATGCTATATACCATGTGTTTCAAAGACTATCTATATTTTCCACTCTGCTGCTAGTATCTAGTAAAATCAATCCCTGAGTGCTGACTGCCATTCAATTTTGAGGCAGAGAAGCTTTGAATTAATATCCTGATTTGATTTTGGAGTTGTCTGGGGAGTTAAAAATCTGGACCTTTTTCTGATGTGCAGGTCTGTTGTTCTTTCTCAGGTTATCATTGCTCCCTTTAATTTCTTCAGGGTTTATCCATTTTATATATATTTGAAAGGTGAATTTATTCCACTTTCAGCAACTCTCAGTTTTTATCTCCAGAAATTGTGTGCTCTCATGCTTCATTTTTTTTCACTGTGTATTAAAAAAAAAAAAAAAAAAAAGTACAATTTTGGCAGAGTTGTATGCTACCCTATTAAAAGCAAAGAAGAAGTTTTGAATTAAGAATAGCTCAGTATGGTGTGACACTGTCCTCATCTCACCCCATTATTCCTGTGTGTTGTGGCACATATGGCATTAGTACAGTGTGTGAGATTCCCTGCAAAGCTAAGGAGAGGTAGGTTAATTTAAGGACATGGTTTCCAGCCAGGTTTTCAGCCTTAACTTTAAATTTCCTTTGTGTTTGGGGAAGATAATTTTAAAGTGGATCTTAAATGTTATTTCAAAGAGGGGTTTTTTATGGGTTTGTTTTGTTGGGGTTTTTTTTGTTTTGGTTTGGGGTTTTTTTGGCTTCCTAAAAGCTTCAAGTGACACTGTCTACTGGACATTTTAGCTGCAATTATTTTAGAAAAGAGGCATATAATCTAAGTGAAAGTGTGAGATGTTATGTCCTTTAGGAAACTCAAGATATTTGTTTGTCTTTGTGACAGTGGCAGTCTTCTTCTAAGTGCTACCCCTTTTTGACATGAACAGAAGTGCCTGTGAGCAGAGCACTATTAGCAGGGCAAAATATCTGGTTTGAATCCTCTGGTAATACTCATATCTTGAATACAGTTTTAACCAAAAAGACCATCAGTTATTCTGATCTTCAGGAACTTCCTGTTGGATTGCAAATAATGTGTTCTTTTAAAATTAATATTACAGCATTTTGCTCAAAAAAAAAATTTAAAAGCAGAGTAAGAGATCCTCACATTTGGAATGTGGTTTGAAAGGTTGCCCTTGCCTGAAAGCAACAAAAATCCAATCATAAATATCTGCATTTGAAATATTTAAGATCTGCAACAAACTGCTCAAAAGTAAACTGAAGTATCCATAGTAATCATCTGGTGAATACTTTCACCAGATTATTTATTTATAAATACGAGAATATTTAAGACAAGGAAGTATTTTTAGAGTAAACAAAACCATTTTCAACTACTAAATTTATTCTGAATGATCATCCCAGCTCTAACCCAAAGGGACTGTATATTCTTGTAAGAGTCTTCCATTTCAAATCAATCTTTAAGCAGGTAAGAGTTTTATGCCATGAAATACCACCTAATGATGTGTTTAGGATACAAAAGCTAATGTAAGAGTAGCAATAGCAGCTTTAATTTGTCAACAGCTTCCCCCAGGAGGGGTTGGTAGGGGTTGCAAATACCCTAGTCATTTAAATGCCTTATTTACAACAGCATTAGGCACTTGTGTATGCTCTCTCATAAAAACACTGCTGCCTGTTTTTATTCACAGTTGTTCATTGGGACTGCAATTTTTAGGAATTTTGATTCCTAGTTCTATGGTGCTTTTGTAAATCCCAGCTTTTCAGACTTCTTAAGTACTTTTTAGTTTTCTGGGATCTTTTGGTAGAAGTTTACAGTTACATGAAAAGGAAATGGAATACTAAATGAGAATGCATAGCTTCCTGCCTTATTTGACATAGGGCCAGACCCACAAAGGTCCCAGGAACGTCTAATTTGATGCCAGAAAGATAAGAATAACAGATATGAAAAAAATGAAAGCTCCCCTGGACTCCACACAAAGTTATGTAAAGCAATAAAAGATGCAGGTGACAGTTTTTAGGACCTGACAATAACATTGTCCATTATTGCAGAAAAGTCATGTGTAGGGTGAAAAAGGCAACTGTTCAACAGAGCAGAGCAGCACTGCACAAGAGTCAATGCCAAAAGGAATAAAAGAGTGTGTCAAATTAAAATTTTTAGGGGAATGCAGGGAATTACCCACATTAAAATTTGGCTGTGAACTATGAGGCTAACACCTCTTCTCATATGCAATACGAATTGAGCCTTTTAACAACTGCAGATGGTCAGAATCTGTATTTCATTTGTCTGAGCCTGTATTTCTAGTGTATATTACAATTATTTGGGGTTTTTTTCTGTGTTTTTTCACGTAAGTAGCACACAGAGTGCAGCATGGCTGTCTGGTGACATTCACAACTGCACCTGTTTTCCAGCAGCTCATGACCCCGTGGCAGCATCCTGGCTCAAAGAGCACACAAAGCTAAAACCCCTCCAAATTATCAGACATCAGTAGAAGCACTGCATGCCCTTCTCTACTAGGTTGCGTGATCTGCATTGGCCCCATTCTCCAGGCTGGTGCCATCTTCTCCTCCAGGGGGGCAGCAGGGAGCATGGGCAGGGCTGAGGGCTCTCTGGCTCTCCCAGATTCAGCTCATCCTGTTTGCAGTGAGAGGTGGTCACTGGCTTTTGAGGGTCCTCAGAAGTGAGTGGGTACAAGGTGAGAGTCTCTTGCCACATTGAGGAGGAGGAGGGAGGAGGACACGGCAGTATGTCAAGGATCACCTTACTATGAAGGGGTCCCAAGCCCTTCAGCAAGAGCAGAGCCCCTGAAGAGGAAGGAGTGGAAGGGACCAAGAGGGATAAATTCTCTTCTTCTCTCACAGTTCCTCTGGATCCTTGACCCAAAAGATTCTCTAGTAAAGAGTCAGCATTTGAGCAATTCCTGTTACTCTTTTGGTGTCACAGTCACAAAGGACTGAAATGATGTTGGAAATGGTTAGGAAGAAATAGAGAAGTACAGTAAATATGATTTAGATTTTGTGGATTAAACTTTTTGTTGGGTGACATGTTGAAACATAATTTATTTGACTGAAAAGATTTGGTTAGAGAAATATAATTTTGAAGGTTTTAAAGAGGCATCCTGTCAAAATAGTGTGTTTTCACATTGCTTAAGTAGAAACAGCTCTTGGTTTCAAAATTCAAGCTAACTTCTATTAAATTCAAGCAAAACTTCTATTAAGCAAATAAATGAAAGTGTAAAAACCTCATCAGTGGGAGAAAGTGATTTGAAACGTTCAAAACTAAACACCTTAGTTAATATGATTTTTTTTTTTTTTTAAATTAGCCTACAACATAAACTTTTCTTCATGACTTTGGAGAAGGAAAAATTAAAAACCTTGAAAATTCTCACAGGATAGGAAATTCATTTCCCATCATGTTTTAAGACACTGCTATACAGCACTTTCCTGTATTTATGTTCCTATCCTTCTATGCAGGATAAGCAGGAATACAAATTTATAAGTGAAGAGACAGGTTAATATAAATGGTTTGAGTGACTCTCCTCTGATCATTTTTTCCTTCCCTTGCTTGATGTCACTGTATGAAAAATCTCACAGCAACAACAAAATGTATGGTAATAGTTCAAAACAAAATTGAAAAATTCCTAAAAGTTGAACTGGAAGCATTTTTGTCAGAGTGTATTGGGAGCATTTTGTATTTTTAAAAGTTTAGAAAACTTTTATGACAAGTAGATAAATTATGAAACTCTATGAACATGGAATTAAATGGAATCTGAAAAGTGACAAACAGGGAAAAGAGAGAGCATATAATTTTAGAACACAAAAAGGTAACTAAATTTGAAAAATTGCATTAGTGTATCATTTTCAGTATGTAAGCCATTAGAAAAAAAGTGTAAATTACACCCTGTAACAAAGTAAAAATGTTTTCAATGTTTAAAGGTAATTTTGTATTACTGCTACTATTACTTAAACTCTTAGCTCTTATAAATATCTAAAGACAGGACCCCTGGTGTTATTACCTGTGTCTTAGGCAAAGAGCAACAATTTCAATTCCATTCAACTACATTTGTATTTTGCCAAGTGCTATCAAGCACTGAGTTGCATAATTTGCTATCTAAGTGAAATAGATATTTTTCATGCTGCACATTTATCACTCTCCTGTGGGCCTCGTTACTGACAATCAAATCATAAAAGATGTTCAGAATTGTCATGATGCACTTATTTTCTCATGATATTTGATACAAATAGTTTCTTCTACAAAAATGGCTTTTTTTTTAACCCGTAGCATTTTAAAGTAGTTCTTAAAGAAACAGGATGCAGCAGTTTTTTAGCAGATTTTACATAGGCATTTGACAAAAAAATAGCTTTTGATAGCTGATCCTATTTCTAAATATATCACTTGAGTCTCATTTCTAAAAAAGGAGGAATTTATGCTAAGTGTAAGCTGATAACTTAGCAAAATGAAAATACAGAAGAAATTCTATTTGTACCTGTAAGACTTTTTTTATTATTATTTTCTGTCTTTTAACATGAACTCAAAAACATTGTAAAAGGTAATTTTTAATTTACAGAACTGTAACAATACAGGAAGGAATAATACACATATCATCCCCACTACCCCCCAGTATACTATAAGATTTTGGGGAGAATCATCTGCATGATCTCATGATCATTAATTCCCTAGGCCCATAGAATACTCACTGCTGTGACTGACAAGACAGCACTATGAAATTCTCCTAACCTGGAATAAGAAGTAGATTGTGAACATTAAACTCATTTCATATGAAGGCACTGAGCTTCCAGGAATAATGTTTGTGTCAGTCGTGGAGGGGATATCTGGATAGGTTGTCTACAGGGTGCCTTAAGCTGACCACTCCCAAAGTTCAGAGCCAGGTGTGGCTTTAAAAGACATCTCCATCCCCAGTCAAGGGAACAATCCACCCCAAATACCTTGTGAGGCAGCCTTGAAGTATTTATCACACTGTGCAGTAGACTCAACAGATCTCTCCTTGAGCAGGCAGTCCCCTTAAAAAAAGAAACGAAGGAAGCAGGATGGCAGGAGGATGCCTGCCTGCTCTGAGTTTTCACTGCATTTTAAGCAAGACACATCTTGAGGTTTGTGCTTACCCAAATCCTTATGCTTGCAAAAGCAAAGCCCATAAACATTTGTTTAAGGCTGCCCTGACATACAGAGTGTTTAAACTTTTCACTGCTGCTGCTTGTGAGACGTATCAAAATGTACATATTTTTTCCAAGACTTTATTCCCTGCACCCTTCTCTATGATTTGATGTGCCAGTTAAAAACTGATAAGTCTCTAGGGCTATGGTGGAGATATGTGATTCGTGGTAGAAATATGGCACTGCTGACCTCATGCAAAGAAACAGCTGATGTTACAGGAAGAGGATGCTGGATATTTATTTGTAGGTATAGGAGAAAAATATATTTGTTAGTGAAATGGAGCTTGCTGCAGAGTGCATAAAGGTGAATTATTTGTCAGAAGACTGAAGGAGGTTTATGCAATATAGTATTATTGAGCCGAGCTATTAGCAGAGTGAATTGCTATTGTGACATGCCATTAAATTGTTTTTAGTGTCCACAGAGGTATCATTCTGGAGCAGGCTTGGTTAGTAACAAAGTTATATATTTACTGGACAGCAGCAGATCTCAGAATAAAAATAGTCTCTCTGACCATAAAGTAAGGTAAGAGGGAGGAGAGTCCTGTACTGGAAAATTTGACCTTTTGCACCACTTCCAAGCACTGCTGAAGTAACCACAAGCAATTTTCTCCAACATGCACAACCCTGCAAAAGCAAGACTTTGGACCCACTGCCTCACGTGCAGAAAGGAATCCCAGTTAGATAGCCTGTGAGCAGAGGAGGAGTCAGAGCAGTGTGGAGGACTGGCTTCACCTTGCTGCTGGCTGCCACTTTGGTTACATGCATGATGCCTTCCAGCATTTACATATGGCACATAAGCTTCACCACCCTTGTCAAACCACCTTATGACAATGACTCCAGATCCATCTAGTCTTCTCTGCTTTAGGCAGGAGGATTGTGAGCTTCTGTGTATTTCTCCAAATCTCAGGCAAGTCTTTGCTCAAGCCCAGGAGGGCTGCACAAGCTCCTGTTACTGACCATCAGCGTTGCTGTCTGACTCAGCTTGGAGTCACCCAAGCCTTGTTCGCCTTTTGGGGACCAGAGTTCATAGACTGAGTCTTTTGTACATTGCAAAAGATGTTAATAATCTTCGCCATCTCCTCACACAAAAGCAGGTTATAGGGGAATGACACTACTAATAGAGCATAAGGTTAGAGAAACCATAGGCACAGATACAAACATTAGGGCTAATTACAATATTCCATTTTTAACTTTGGAAAACATTGCAACATTCAATCAAATGCCTTTAATTTAATCATATTTATATTTTTATTGGAAAAAGCAGAAAAAAATACCCAGGATTAACCTGTTAATTTAACACTGTAAAACCAAAGATGGAAATCTTAACTTGAGATTTGTTTTGAAAAAAAAAAAAAAAAAAAAGATAGTTAAATATATGTATATATGTATATATAGTTATACATATTAGATTAAATGTTTTAGAACATAAATCAGTGAAAGAAAGGTAATAAATAATGCATGGTGAAAATGTGATAATGTTTATTAAGAAGCAACAGCCTTGTCATCTTCATTTTCTTCTTCAGTGATTCTCCCCTCAAAGGGTTCACTCATTTGGGACTCCCTGCAATTTAGCCTGGGGCCACTCTCTCTAATTCTTGGTTGGAAATATACCGGCTTTGCAAAAATAAGTTAAAAGCAGAACAACTGTGCACACTGAAGGTCTCCCCCCTTAAGCTCCTTTAAGGCCAGATAGTGAATTTTATGCTCTTGTTGCTGTGGAAATCTGCAGACAGACAATAGCATCCAGAGAAAGAGAGGGAAGGAGAAAGGGAAGAAAATGTGTGAGAGAGGAGTTCTGAGACAAGGCTGGGCTTAAAACCTCTTCCTTCCACTTGCTGGTCTACTGACCTGAGACATGACATATTCCCCATGACACCTTTCTTTCCTGAGCTGTAGAAAAAGCTTTCTGAACCTATAGCAACGAGTACAGCCTATGCATCTAGAGACATCAGAAGGGCCAAAGAGCCCTTGCTGCCTCATGGAACTCCATTTATCACTACGAAAAGCCCTGCTCCTCCACAGGTGGGAACTGGCTCTGCTGCACCTAACTGGAGCCTGAGGATTTGCATTACCTGAGAAGTGAAGGTCTGGGAAACAGCACAGAAATGCAGTGTATTATTATTCATTAAAGTGTTGTTTGTAATCAGGCACCTTTGGCCTTCTTCTGTCTTTGTCTAATCTTTTGTTCCTAGTGAGAATAAGGAGGAAATTTAGACTACCAGTTAAGGAACTTTAGTACTGATAATTTGCAGTAGCTAAAACAATGTGTTGATGTTAGTATGCTGTGACATATAAGTTGCTTAATTAGAGTTGCCATTTAATCTGTTTCTGTTCATTCATTTGCACTTGACTAACATAGGAAGGAAAATATACCCACCTAGGTTTAACAAACATGAGTAAATCTTTGTAGTGTGGAAACTAGAGCGTAATGATGATGTGTGCATAGAGCAGGCTCTAAATTTCTACCTTCAATCACATGTGTGAATGTAAAGAGAGATCCACAACTGAATGTATGTTATTGTGCACAGATGTAGGTTCTCATTTCTAAATGTCTCCCGCAGTGGATAACATTAGCTTGCTGGTATATTTATGATTTTATTATTTACTGAAGCTTTCCATGGGATATAATTCTAAATTACCCATCTGTGGTTTATTAGAGTCTGTAGGATTTTATTCACCGGCCCAGCAAGGCATTAGGAAAAATAAAAAAAATATTCATGGTGTTCATTGTGGTATAAATAGATCAAGAAAGTACACTTAGACTTCAGATGTAGGGTAGATATCTGTTACAGGGGTAAAATATGACCAGCAAGAGCCCTTTATACTATGGAGCAAAGTAAAGAGGCCCTGAAAGGGTGAAATTGCATTTACACTCCCTTTAAGGCCCTTTTATTGCCCATGCAGAATTTGCATCTCTTTCTCTCATAAATGAGATAACATTCATAATAAAACTTACTTTACTTCCTACTTTACTTGGTATGTATGATAAGGGAAATGTTCAAAGGGTAATGTAATGGCACTGCTGAGTGAAGCACGTGTATGGACACCTGTGCACCTGCTCTGCCCCCCAGGTCATTGGTGCCACCATTTCTCTGCAGAACAACAGTGCTAGCTGTTGGTAAAAGAGTGAAAGCCAAAAATAAGCAAGTCTTTTCTTGAGAATATAGTTGAAAGCTAGGGAAGAGTTAATATTGTTGTGCTACAAAAGAAGGAGGTAGAAGTACATCAGGAAAAAAGGAAGTCAGCACAGAAGCAATATTAAAGGTGACATTCCAACTGCAGCCTTGGTGTCCGAGGTGGGGGGAACATCCATGCACCTGTCTTGGACACAAACTGTGTCTCTTCCTAGTGAAATGACCCAGTGAATGGTCCTGCTTTGGACACTTTTACTCAGTGAAGACAGTATGTAATTGGATTTACTTCTGGTTTTCAGTTAATGACAGAAGCAGAAGTACCTGAAGTGCTACAGAAGATCATGTTCTCAGCCTAATCAGAAGTGGGAGTGCTTGAAATCTCCAAATACTAATTTTAGCCCACTTTGCAAAATCAAGGATATAGTTTAGATGAGTACATGTGAACTCCAGTCCTAGAATTTTCGAAGTTTTACCTACCACAAACAATAAAAAACAACTCAGAAACTCAGGGGAAGCAAAAGTTGATGGTCTGATATTCATCACCCCACCACTAAAAACCTTCCAAGGCCAAAAAAGGGAGATAGCATAAAAGGAAGACTCAGAGTAAGAAATTCAAGATAAAGAATAGTGCAGCATTCTTCAAATGATAGATTAATTTTTCAGCATAGCTAAAATTGCTATAACCTCAGTTTCATGAGTCAGCAACTCTGATAGCATTAATATATAGTTAAAAAAATGTAACACCTGCTTTTTTATTCAACTAAGGTAAATTTGGGTATAAAATCAGACCTGCTTTTCATAATTAGAAATTTGATTCAGCTACCATGAACCAGGTGTTTGTTTAAATGAAAAGATCTGACCCTCACAGGGATTAAGGGCACCTTTACACCACCATAATAGTTAGAGGCCTCAAAATAGTAGAAACTGTATTTACACCTTTTAAAATCCCTTAATAATAACAATACAGTACAAAGTGTAAATGCACATCAATATAAAAATATCTTCCTTTCTATACTTGTGATTAAGTTAATATTAAAAGTTACTTTCCTTACATGTTTATGCAAATATCCTTACCTAAAAACAGTGTAAATTTTATCCCATTAAAAAAAAAAAAAAAAAAAAACATATTCTTTTATCCAAAAAAAAAAAAAAAAAAAAAAGAAATCTTCCTTTTTTTTTCTGTTCAGAACTCATTGCCTGAGAACTTGGTGAAATAAATCAATTTTTTGTTGTTTAATTATTGATATTAAAATTGTTGAATCAGTATCTAAAACAAAGGATTAAGATCTGCAGTTTACAGAAGAATCTGTAACAGGAAATTTCTCTTCCATTATGTATATTAGGATCCACAGCTGGGTCAGCAGATGGATGTGTGCTTAGAAGCTTGTAGGCGTTTTTCCCCATAAAACATTTGTTGAACAAAAAAATGTTTAAAGCAGGGTGAGCCTCACTGAAACAGATCAAAATAGACACTCTTCTTTATTGCTTTTTAAAATATGGCTTTCCCTATGTGTCCTGCGTTCAGCCAACAGCTACCACATGCAAGTACTGCTCCACTACCTCTTGCCATTCTTAAGCCTAGTAGCTTTTAAAGATGTTCTTGAAATCCTTTGGTTTCCGCCACTGATACAAATGGATCTCTCCTTGAACTAGGAGTTTTTCTTGCATCAGGATTTAGGTTTGCTACTTAAAGTGCAAACTTTTCCTGCTGCAAAAGGATAGTTACTGCTTTCTTATCCTGTGGATGTAAATCAGTCAATAGATTCAAACCTCTGTACCTGGTGTCAACAAGCCAAAATATGCCTGTCTCTACACACACTCCCATCTAACATACCACGTGGAATTACAGAAAAATACAGGTCCACTCTGTTCTGTCAGAAGGCAGTCTCTCCAGACTGAGAAAAGTCCATGCAATTTCTATAGTCTCACTGGTGCTGTCTGATAGTCTTATACATCACATAAGACCAAAACAATTGTTTTAAGAGGAAACCGTTAGTCCGTAATTGGGGAGTTCACGTCCATCCTCCTGCAGGTCAGGTGGCTTGTAGGCTTAAACAGCTGGGCACTCCACAGAGGTGTCTGCCTTTGGAGAATTTGACAGCATAATTATCAGGGATGAGCAAACAGGTTTTGCCGAATTTTGAACCCACTCAAATGACCTGATTTTGAAATTTAGCCTTGAATCTACAACTTTCTGAATTTACAGTGGCTGTGCAATTACATGGTAATTATACATTTCCAAACTTGCCATAACATCACAAGGACTAATTAGATTGGGTGAAATTTCTACCCTGATTGCACTGACGAGTAGTTAAATACGTTGATCCTATTGGTTGACTCAGTGTTATTGAAAGTATTGGAAACCAGCCTATCTGAATATAGCCTGAGTTACAGAGAGTAATATAGATGAAAAAAATTACTCACTGGATATAGCGTGTAATACTTGCCCATTATTTACTTCAGGTATTGGTAGCTGCTGTTTTAATGAAGGGCTCCATTCTGAACTCTTGGTACACAGATTGTTTACTTCCCTGGATTGCATTAAATTTCCAGTATTGGGAGGAAATTGGTTTAGAGTGTGAAAGTCCATGTAATTGCTGAATGCACTGAAATTTATGTGTCTTTACTGTCTTTTACTGCAAAAGTTATGCTTTCATGAGTTAATCATGTTGTAGAAGGACTGTCTATTAAATACAAGTTAACAATTCCTGTTTATGGACAAACTCATTTGAAAAGCTGCATATTTGAAGGTTTTAGCTACAATATCCTTTTGAATGAGTTTTTTTAACTGACCAGAAACTTGTTGATATAATATGCTACAACTCATTAATATGTTGTCTTTCTCCTAGTATGCACTTTGGTTATCTTTATTTGATTTCTTCTGCAGACAAAAGTCTCAGAGATATATATCCACAGCACCAATAGTGTGTGAAAACATCTATTACAGAAAAAAAGTGTAACTACATTATAGTTTAAGTGCCAATGTGCTGTAAACCCAAATAAATAAATCTTATTGCTAGAAATAGGTTTTTCATGTCCCAGTAATCCTCTTGGTCCTTGTGCTACAGAAGGTCACAGCAAGGGAAAGATTCCCATCTTGGCAGAAAACAGAACAATCTAAAAGATACTTTTTTTTTTATTTTCTTTTCCATCAGCAAAGAGATTTGTTGACAGTATGGCTCAAAAATATGTAATATCTGACCAAGATGTCATCAGCAAAATTGTGTAAGCTTCTGTTCACAAGCAAACAGAAAGGAAGGGGAGGGAGGCCATAGAAGAGCCAGAAATGTGATGGAGGTGCACTCATCAGGCATGATCGAATCAGCATCAAATCCATGTTCTGAATTCAGGAGAACAGGTACTCACACTCGGGCTTCCCACATCCATAGAGGGTCCCCTGACTCTATTGAGGCATCTGTGGTTTCAGACTGTAGATTTTCTGCACTTTGTATACATGATCAGACATTTATCAGCGGAAAGAACATCACAGTAAAACTTTGGATTAATGTCTGTACACGTCATAGGTTGGCCCTCTTGGAGGGGCACATCTTGCACACGTGTTTCTGTGTGCAAATAGATAAATGCAGCTCATCCCCAAGGTCACAGACACACCTGGGTTCTCAGCAAGCACAAATCCTCTGAGCGAGGGGTTCCCATGGGCTGTTAGACATGTGTAAACTCCAGCAAACTTAGGTGGGAGACTAAAAGAAAAGCTCCGCCTCTTCTCCAGGAGGGAAGAGGACAATCTGAGTGCCTTGTTCTCTAAAATGGCCTGAGAGTTCAAAAGAGTCACTGCCTCCACTTTTGAAGGAAAAAGAGTTACGGTGGGAGGTAGGCCATCTGCTTTGCAACATGTAGCCCTCTCTGCAGCTTGCCACCAAGGCTGCAAGGGACCTATTTGTTGATGATGTTAACGGTAGCTCGGGGGAACCAGAACCATCTATGATCCTTCAGTGGTTATTACAGACCTTCCTTGGAAAGGCTGAGAGCTCAGGTCCTGCCCCCAGACTCCATGCCATTGCTCAGATGGGGACAGTATGACAAATCTAGACCTTCAACCCCATTTTTTCCATACAGAAGCCTATAATAACTTACAAGTTATTTTCCATATGAAAGTTACTATTTCACTTGCAGGACAATGCGAATCTACCTGGTATAACCCACACAGCTTCCACCAGCCTGCAGCAGTATCTGAGACTTGCATGGGACTTTCCTTTTCTGTTTGTTACCCTGAGCTTCATGTGATTTGAAGGACAGAGCTCTTGACAATGTCTTTGCTAGTCTACCAGTGAGCTCTCAGGGTCCATGTGCAGTCAGTGGGTTTACAGCAATAGAGGCTGGGAGCTTCTTTGAAAACCCCTCTACTGTACTGTAGACAAACTCATGACAAACTGAAACTCCTTACTGCATGCTCCTCTTTCACTGCTGAATGAAGGGAGCCTGAGGGATCATTAGTATCCTTCCATCACTTCCTCATTAGTTCTTAGATAGTGTTTTAATGACAGCTTGAGAGGCTCAGCATCCTGCCCTCTTACTATTTATGATCCCCACAGTGCTAATGTGCACTTAATGAGAAATTCTTGTCTTGCTTGTAAATCCTGTAGCCGGCATTCAATTTATTGACAGATGTTTGCTTGGGCCTCTTTAAAATTACTTCATAAATCTTCCAGGATAAAAGGCCTCAAGTTTGGTTATTAAGACAGGCCCTTGTTGACAGTTTCATATTTAACTGTTTGGAACTGGACTGTCAGGGCTGTAATAGAGTGCACGGCGGAGGGTTTGCATTCTTCGGGCTCATTTACCATGTTTTCTGCACCTATCAGGTTTTTTCTTTTTGAAGTGTGTTGACTGTCCCTTATAATCCCTTTAGTTAACTTCTCTGTGACCTCTTTGTGCACCGCACTTACTCATTTAGCATATCAGCGTGTCAGCGGTGATGAAGTGTTTATGCTGATATGAGCTGAGGGCTGAGCAAGCGCTACATGCCAGAGCCTACTGGATGTAATGCTGATATGAACTGAGGGCTGAGCTAGCACTTCATGCTGAAGCCTACTGGACATTTCACAGGGAGCCAGAAGTTTGTCACCTCCTTCTTCCATCCTCACATTTTATTGTTTTCTCCTGCTTGGTCTGGGGCCATGTCTTCTAAAACCTGGTGGACGGCTGTTCCCAGCAGGTCAAGGCATCTGGGATTTGGAAAGAAATACCTGTGGCCCTTGAAATGTGACCTGAAATGATTTCTTTTGCAATGTGATCTCCAGCTCTCTAAGTGCTGTAATCACATCTGCAGGTATCAGTGCATTGCGTCTCTAATCTCTCAAAGCTGCTTTGAGCTAAGGAGCTGGCGTTGCATCTGTGTAGCTCTATTTGTCACAGGTTACTCTGAGGAACAGGGACCTGGTGACAGGTTTCCACTTCTCTCGTGGCTCTTTGAAATCTCACAAAGTTTTTAAAAATGTACCACTGATGGTGCAAATGCTGGAGCATTTAGAGTGTACAACGACAGCATTTTAGGTCATTATTTTAGAAGGACTTTTTTGTCCTCATAGTGAACAGTAAAGATTAAAAATTTAGTGAGCTGCTAGAAGATTGGGATAATTCTAATAGCTATTAAACCCATGCCAACAGCCAAATTCACTCCACTTAAGTCCGTCAAAAAACATTCCGATCAGACATTGGACGGTAATGAGCATCTCAGCTAAAAATAAAATGTTTGGGCATTTTTTGCTTACTTAGTGGTGCCCTGTTATATTACATTGCTTGAGTACTGTCACATCACATTGTGTTACTTCTGTGGGATCCTCTGCTGACATGACATAATGCTTTTTATACTTAAAAGATATTTTTGATTGGATACTTGCCATCCAATTGGTTTTGTTTAGCCATTACATTTAGTAAAGTTCATAACTGTATGTAATAATTCAATTGAACAAGGAGCTGAGATAGTTAGCTA
The DNA here is from genome assembly GCF_000691845.1 of Merops nubicus. Classification (NCBI taxonomy): domain Eukaryota; kingdom Metazoa; phylum Chordata; class Aves; order Coraciiformes; family Meropidae; genus Merops; species Merops nubicus. Next base: position 48,294 of record NW_008605017.1, on the reverse strand, counting down.
TCTGCAACAGAAGCTAGTTAATTCCCTTTTTATTTGTGGACATGAGAAGACTGGATTTTACCAAGCATAAAAGTGTACTAAAGTCCAGCTAGTGTTCACCTGAGGAACTCACTGAGGCATGAACAATCCCATTATGGTCCTTGCTTAGATGAACAGAACACGTCTGTGTGCTTTTTCTTGAACAGGAGCCAGAAAAGCTTCTCCAACAGAAGTCAGACCTCACAGTATGTTTCTGCATTCTCCTCTTGCAATTAAGATGAATTTAAAACCATATTAAGCAGGAAGGCCTCAAGGAAAGGAGACCAAGGCAAAAGGCTCTGAGATAAGGCATTAAAGGAAAAAAAAAAAAAAAAAAAAAGCCAGTTACCATTATTTTTTAGCAATTTTACTAGTGCATCTAACATCAGTGAATGCTAAAAGGCCCAGCAGGGACTGACTAGATTGTGAATACAGTCAACATAAGAGGTTAGATACTGCTTCAGATTTAAAACAGCACTATTTGTGTGAGTTGCTCAGTTCTCCTGTAACTTCTAGGAGAAAAAGAAACCTAAGACTCTAATGCCAGCAGTTATGTAGGGCATTTATGGGTTCTGTAAGTGAATAAAAACAGGATGACACTGACAGGGGTAAGGAGGAGGCTGAAAACCAATGCAGCTGCTACCATCATCTTTGATTTGATGCAACTTGGAGTTGTGACCATCATATTCCACAGCACTTGAAAGTGCTGAGATAGAAGGGGAAGGGAGAAGAAAAAAGCACAATTAGTTGGGATAAAGAGGTCTGGGAACAACAGAAGGAGTAACCAGGCACCCCACGTTTACGCCATTTGTCATCTATTTTGATAGCTAATGTCACATACTGGCAGGTGTAATGGATGACAGCAAACACATTTCACTAAACGTCTTTGTCCCAACGTGCTGCAAGGGACATGTGAAGAAATGACTATTTTGCAAAATTTTGATATATTTGAAATCTCCTTATTAATAGCTTGCTACTGCTCCCAGCTGGATTCAGTGGTATAATCCCTGCTGGGTTGGAGAAGAACAGGATTGCACCCTGAAGGATTTGTGTCTAGCTGTTACTTCAAGAACAGATTTGCCAAAGAAATGCTCAGAGGAGAGAACAGAGTGTTCCAGCACACACAGGTAGAAGCTGGTATTTCATACTGAGCACACTGGGCAATCTTGCTCATGATTCATCAGTCAAAACACGTCAATTTTATCCTAGAACAGCTAAAAAAAAAATCTGCAGCTACTTTACAAGTACATTTTTGGTGCAGGTCCCAGTTCTTACCCAGTTGGCCCATTGGCTTGTCTGTCAGCATCTCTAGCACACTGCAGAAAATTAACCCTGCAGCGTGTTCAGTTTGCTGTTGTCCTGTTTCTCTTGAGTAATCTATTACTGGAGATTTTTAAAGGTAAAAAGAGCAATTGGGCCCCAGATTCTCAATGCAAGTCAATGGCAAGTGAGCATATAAATTCCCCAAGTACTTTTAAAAATCTCTTCACAACCAGGACTGCCTTCTGGTTTTGTTTCATATTCTGCTTTAAGGCTCCAGCTGATCATCTCTCCCTTGCTTGGTTTGGTGGATTTTATCTGCTGGCTCAGGAACCCTGTTTGGTTGCTGGTCTCTCCAGAACATAATATTTTCTTATTGTCATTACAACTTTCGGACTTTTACTACATGGGGTTATACTTCTGCCTCAACAGTTTTAATCAAAGCTTAAAATATACTTGGCTAGATCTATCCTGATGCAACAATATTGATATTACAGAATGTTTTTTTCCTGGCATTATCCTAGTTATTCTTTTTTTTCCTAATGTACGGTGTTCTGTTCTGTAGTATGTTTTCAGGATATTTCTCAGTGCTTGCAGAAACCCCTTGTTAAATTTACAGAACTGTTATGTATTCCTTCCCAAAGGATATTTTAATTTTCTCTCCTAATGGAGAAGGATAGCAACGGAAATTCTACTTGTGAGTTATCTTTCTTAGTGAAAAACTGCATCTGTTTCAAACTGAGAAGTGACTATAGAAGCCAGAAAGTCTCACTCAGCTGTATCCTCAGGAAATAGAATAAGAAAAGAAACTTTGCCCCAGGTGCTCCAATTCAGTCTAAGTCCAAGTTTCACTATGAAGTCATGTTTCTTCTTCTGAACTGGAATGAGCAGACTGCAGAATGTGGCTGGACCGAAGTACAAGCAATAGATAGACCGATGTAGAGTGTCAGTTCAGATGCTTTAAATTTCCTGCAGTTTACTGTCATTCATATCTGTGATTCCAGTTTGTTTGCCATCGTGGTATAAAATAGATTTGCAGTTAAGTGATTGCAGGTTAAGACTGAGGGACACACAAGCCAGCACCTTCCTCTGTCACTGTTGGTCTACTGAGAGGTTGCATCATCAGTGCTAAAAGTGTTTGGCCCTGAACTGTACAGGTACAGCCATATGTTGTTCTCTCCTCCATCTTACCTTTCATACAGGGGCTTATGTTGCTGTTCCATTTGTCATGAGAGAGACATATGCTTTCAAACTAAGACAGAGTTTGTTCTTTATTTAAATTAGACAGTGGCTCATTGGACCCCCACCATATGCTTCCCTTCATTTCCTCTGGTTGGAATAGCACATATCTGTTGGCCAAGTAATTTCACTACATCACATCTTCAGTCGCTACTCTTTGGTGTGATCATTTATTCTCCTATATACTTAGAAGAGTTGAGGTTGACATCTCAAACCCACTGACATCACAGGTGGACTCGGTAGGCTGAGCTGCCTGATGATTACTACCTTTCTGCTTTCCATAAGAATCCTATTCTTAATTTATAGAAAGACAAAAAACTGTCCATGCAATGAAAATGTTCTGTGATCTATGTAGGCTACCACTGATGGATGATGAAAGGCTTGATATTAATGCCTTGAATATGTATAATCCTGAGCTGTCCATGTTCTAGGGTTAGCAATCATTCAGTTCATTTTATACATTTCATCACATTGATTTAATGTAGAGCACGTGACCATACTGGAGCAGTTATAGGAGCCTAGATAGTGTTGGAAAATATGAGGAATTTGATCCAAAGTTCTCCAAAGGCTATTGATGCTGATAATCACCATCTAAAATGTGATGAAATTTCTTTTGTTAACTTTGCCTGCATACTTAGTTGTATTTCACATCACTTTGGACTCCTGATTATTTTTTTGTACTCACAACTGTGTGCATCAAATTCAATAAATGTGCAGCAAAAGCAGAATTATCACCCAGCTCCTTTTGAAAAAGCAGCCTCAAGGGATATATTTTCATTGCAGCATGTGGAGATTCTGTCACATGACAATTGTTAATCTTTTCAGAAACCCTACAGCTGAATCACGGTGAATGCTCTATAAATGCATCCCTGCATTTCCAGCTTGGGCAGAAAGAAAAGCCAAAATTTTTCTTTGGGTCTGATTTTGCTACCTTTATTCCATGGAGCTGTGTTTACCCTTGAGAGGTTATTTTGTAAATAAAGACAAGTTCTGTGACTAAGGGTGCAAGAATGGTTCATTTCCTTTATCTTTGTCTCAGGAGACCATGGCATTGTGTTTGCTCTGTAACAAAATCCACAAAAGGCTTTGTAATATAGTCACACAGAAGGAGAGTGTCCAAGATTTGGCTGTGGAGAGCAAGAATGGATTTTGCACTCACAGTAGTGATGGTGAAGAAGTCCCCACATAGGGATTAGAAAAAACTGTCATCCTGTCTGTGCACACAGTCCTGCTTCCTTCACTCCATGGGCAGTCCCAGGGAGAACTGCCTTTCTCACGACTGCTAAATATTCTTTAATTACCCTATGACCACTTGGGCTTCCTTTTCCTCTCCAGCTGCTCTGTAAGAGCAGAGTGGCAGGACTTAATTCTCTTATCAAGAAGGGCATCACAGGGTAAAAAGTTCTGCACACTTTTTGTCAGAGCTCTGAGCTTATTGTCTGCCTGTTTGGCAGTGAAAAAGTGGCTGCATGTCTCAGGCAGCCTAAGTGATTTCCCTGAAAAAAAAAAAAAAAAGTCCTTGTGAAAACATGAGCAATTTTAAAAGAAGCTTAAGAAAGACCTGTCTGACAGAAAATGGGGTCGGAATTAGATTTCCCCATTTCTCAAGAGTTCTTAAAGCCTGGATTTTGGTTCAGTTCCATCACTGAAAGAAATTAAATCAAATGTAATTGTGGATACGTCTAATCCAAACTTCAACCACAGCTCGTGCAAAGTTGTCCAAGCTGATTTCCCAGGGCAGTCGGGTGCCAGGGCTGCTGCCAGCACAGCCCTGAAGCCCCAACAGCCATCTGAAGCTGGTGATGCTAGGGGTAGGTTGCTAGTATGACAATAGTTCAGGTACAGCTGACAGGGTTGCAATTCAGGTTGCCATTTGGGCATACTTGGAGTCTTAAATCTCAAAACCATTCAGACAGCCGCAGTCCTTAGTCTTTAAACTGCAGCTTGCTACTTAAAAACTACTCGTTCCTCTGTGCCTGCCTCCCTTCCTCCTCTGGGCAAGGCCCCCTGGAACAGCCTCAAGACAATGTCCTGGTCAGCTCTTTTCTGTTTAAAAAAAAAACACAACCAAAAACCCAACAAACTTGATTTCCTGTTCTGGTGAGCCATACATCACTGACGCTCCCATCTGTGCTGTTTGTCTGTGACAGAATGACAGGTGTCATTTATCATTGGAGCTTCAGGAAGCTGTGGGAAGAGGGATTGAAATTTTTTCTGGAAGCAGTCAGTGTCTACAGACTGCCAGATCATTAAAAAGGGGGCTTTCCAAAGAAAGCTGTGTGTAATGTGATTGCACTTACTGTCAATGACAGGCTGAGAGAAAGAAGAAACATCAAAAAAAGAGAGAGGGGGGGAAGGATCGAAAGGGAGAAAGAGAGAGAAATGAAGTTTCTGCCAGGGGCATTTAAAGCTACAGCACAACAAATGCAGGAATCTTTTTTTGGTTTGGTTTCAATATCTGCATACTAAGTAAGGCCTTTGGAGATTTTAGCTCGGCTTGGAGTGCCAATAAGGAAACCAAAACAGGAAACTCCTTTAACAGCACTTATTCGCATCACATATTATTCAGGGCACTGTAACAGAGTTTGTACTTTCAGAAGCGTGTCTTAAAGCACAATGACTTAAGGCTGGAATAGCAGCTAGCAAAGACAGGAAAACCTATTTGGTCTGCAGCTGAAGCTCCTCATAAATCAAAGGGCAGAACTAAGACCAGATACAAGGCCCTTTTTCAAAAAAGAGACATTTACAACGTCCTGTTTGCATAAGGACATTCAGGAAAAGCAGCATAATATCTTTATTTCAGCACCACCGAGGCAGGCTCTGTTTGGGGATTTGAGCTGAATCTTTTTCTTCTTACAGTAAAGAATGCTTCTCATACTGTCTATTACAGCAAATTGTCCTCCTACTGGAGGTACACAAACCCAAAAATAAGCCTGTGTATTTATCAGGAAGAAGAAAAATTGCAAGAGATGTAAAACAAATGTTTTAACAACAAAAAGAAATCAAAAGAGAAAAAAGTGTTTCTTTTTCTCTATTGTCTTTTGTGGTTTCCTTGGGTTAGCTGTGTATGCTAGTACCACAGGCTACCCAGCACGCTGCTTCCTGCAGGAGCTGCGTCACACAGACAGTGTATGATTTGTACAAGGCAGAGAGGCTGAGGATTGCCAGGGTACTGCACAGGACTCACTCACACATCTTAAAGGGTAATGCTGGTCAGCCTGCAATAAGTCATTTCATTCCTTACTTCTGTGAGAATCTGTGGCTGTATGAAACCCCAGTGAGGGGCCCAGCGAGTTACAAAACTGAGGGCCAGCCAAGCAGATAAACCTGTCTGTATTAGCAATTGAGGGATCCGACATTGAATGTTCAGTGCGGTGTGAATTTGCTTTAGAGGGATGACCCAGGGCATGAACTTTCTTCTCTGGGCTCTTTTAGAGTGATGTTTTTTCCTTGCAGGTCTTTGGGAAACACAATATGGGGAAAAAACAGATAGAGGAATTTTCACAGTCACTTTCATAGGGTATGTAAGGAAAGGGGGAGATCATCTCCTGTTCTTCTGCCACCAAGCATGTCCATGTAAAAACCAGGAGAATCAAGTGGTGCTGGATAAAGGCAGGATCCATCTTGTAACTGAGGTTCTCCTGGGGAAGTCTGTTCAGTTCCCAGCTGTGCCATAGGATCTGTGAGTGACCTTTGGAAGGTCATCTGATTGATCCATGTTTTCAGCTTCTACTCTTTAATATCTCCTATTCCAATTTTGAGCCCTTTAAGTAGGAACCATACTGTAACCTTGGACGCAGCATGTATTGCATAGGATGTCCTGCTCTTAGCTTATGTTTCTTCCTGCAGCTGCTATACTGTCCTGCTTTGGCTGCAACAGAACGCAGACCAGCTGAGGTCTGCAGGCCCTTAGCAGTTTGGAGTCGGCCAAGGCAGCTGACCCAAGCTGGCTACAGGTGTATCCCCGCCGATAAAGGTCACATTCGGTATAAAGGGAGAAGTTTGGCTGTAGACAGGAGACTTTTGCTGGGCGTTCTCTGGTTCTGCTTACTTACCTCCTCCTTCTCCCTATCCCTGTAGGAGTTTGCTCATCGTTTTGCTTCTGAGGACTGCTGTACGTGCACTGGGCTGAGCATAACTTCTTGCACTTCACGTTTGCATTGATATTAGTCTGGCTGTTTCATTACATCTGTTTTCCTTTCAGCCTGTGCATCTTCTCTCCTTTTCCTGATCACCTGTCTGTGCTAGGGAGTGGTCATCAGGTGATGGAGCAACTGCCATGGTTTACACCTGGATATGGGCTAAATGTGCATGCGTACAAAGACTGTAACTGCCTTATGCTTCACAGTTTAATTAATTTGCAGCAGTTGTGTGTATTTACATGGGTATGCATTGATTTACACCAACATTTGTCTCCATGGAGTGCTTTCCCTGAAGTGGTGAAATCAGAACAATCAAACAGACATACGTAAGTGATAATACTGTTCAACTGGGTGACAAAGTTGTTACATATGTTCCCATGTAAGTTTGTTTGTATACTCTTGTCATTGTGGTAAATATCATTATATCATTCTTATCATCACTAAATACATTATCATTCTTCTCTGGCACTGCACAACATGTGTGCACATGGATATACATGTATCTATGGATATGTGCACACATAAATATATTTATACAGAAGTTTCTAAAACATGTCATGGTTTAGAGCTGGGCTGGCCACCCTTTTGTTAGTAGGCTAAGACAAATAATTTTTGCCTGATGCTTTGTTTTTGAAATGTTAGACTGTAGTTATATGTGATTTCCTATGTGAGGGAGATTGGGTCAAAAATGCTTTACATGTCATATCCCTGGTGCAAAACAGATATCCCTGTTTTCAGCAGCTACATGAAGGAAGTAGAATATAAAATCAGGCCTTAAAGTCATGTGTATAGTTCTGTGGACACTTCTTTCTGTGGGGTGACAGAGGCTGTCCCTGTCGTTCTGCAGGTGTAGCAGACTACACCTGTATTAGTTCTGTAACACTCAGGTTTGTCTGTGCTTGAAAGCTTACCTGGAAACATTTCCTGTGGGTCCACTGGCAGATAAGAAAAATGGATGACATGCCATAGACACAAATATCTCAGGGGAAACTAGAGGTGGCAACAGATGTCAGGTTCACATTTTAGGATATTTGCAATAAAGTTTGTATCCAAGACTTTCAGATCAAAAAGAAAAAAGTTAAGTTATTGCTGGTGTGGCTTTTGCTTGAAAAAGGAATTGCTGTTCACATAGATAAGATTTTGCCTTTTGGCCAAGTGGTTATTGTAGTGAGATCTGGTTAAATACCTTATTTCAGCACAGCTAATTTTTGAGACTAAACACTGTAGTCTTTACTCAGCCAATCATTTTGCTAGTTTTACTTTGAACATGTAAGGAACAGTTTGGTCTGCCTTTTGTGATCCCTGTGTGTGCAGTAAGGTCTTTATTAGGCTAATGGGGAATTAAATAGGACTACCATATAACTTACTTTCAGGGGAAATGAGGGAAGATAGAGACTGACATGAAAAGGGTATTCAGCCCCCAACTGAAGAAGTCTGTGGGGCTGGAACCACTTCAGTCAGCCTCAGCAACTCGTGGGCCACTGTCACCGGACTGTGTCACAGCCAAGGCCTGGCTCAGCTCCAGGCTCTTTCACAAACCCTTGGCAAGTCTGTCCTAGTGTGCAAATGCCTTTTGGAAAGGTGCAGTGGGGAAATGTGGTTATTTGTAGGCTGGCTTGCAAGTCAAAGATACGTTTCTGAACCACTGTGACCTCTGTAGCAGCTTGATCAGAGATCTTTTTCATGTTTCATCATAATCTGATTGGCTTTTAAAAACCATTATTTTTACTGAATTTTCTATGTAGGTACTGGTGCTACCTGGAGGTTTATTTGGACTGTCAGAAGTTATCCCCTAGTTACAGACTTCTTAAATAAAATGTGTGCTCAACATTGTCTGAACAAACCCGAGCCTAATATTTACACAACTTTAAAACTAGTTGGAACATAATCTTTCAGGTAAATATCCCATATTTGGAACAGCCTATTTCTCTGTTTGGCTGGTAATATATTGGTGTTGCAGAGGATGTTTGGTTCATAGCAGGTTCCTTAACAATAACTAAACTGCCAAGAATTACACAAACTGAGGCTATAGAAATCTTATTTTGTGGGTAAGATTCTGGACTGCCTGTATTGGTAAAATTACTAGTTTAAAAAAAAAAAATTGGTAAAATTTGGGATCTATAATATAAGTAGCAGCATCCTGTAGCACATTTGGATCTGTCGTATGTGATCTGTTGCTGAATGCAGTTTTTCCAAGGCAAAATCTTTAAAATTAGGAGGAATTATAACATGTCATAGTCTCCTGGCTTTTGGTCCTTATTTAATTTCTGTCAACTGGAGAAAATTATTTGAACCGTAGGGGGGAAACAGGGGAGTCCATCAATCTGTACATGGTTTTTTTCAGAGATTAAATAAAAGTTTGTGCATGTATTTACATTTTTTCTTCCGTAGTATATACTGAATAGTTATATTTGGAATGAATCTTCAGAAAAGCTGCAGAGGAGTTAATGAGAATAGGATGTTTGTACAACCCTGTAAATATTTTTTTATATTTCTGGGAGCAGTAATCATGTGTCTTGATTCTTCTTCTAAGCTAGCTGGCTCACTTGGACTCACATTTAGGTTAAACCTTTGGCAAGAGTTCAAGGAGCAGGGAAACCAGGTGAGGATCTGGTCCAGTGAGTGAGACCCAAGAAAGCTCTTAGATGCTGAATGTGCAGCTGACTTGGATTTTAGGAGCCTGAGGGTGAGGGAGATGAGTGAGAATTGTGCTGCTGTGCATGCCTAGAGCTATCAGCAGCTGAAGCTTCAGTCACGATGTCCTTCCTAAGCTGACGTGGGCCTCTCTGTGTTCCTGAAGAGCTAGGCTCATGGTACTGTTAATGCATAAGGAAATTGGAGTTCAGCATAAAACCAGTTTGTATCCTGGATGTCTAGGAACCTCTTTCTGAGATGTTTCCACTCTCTATAAGAGAGCATCTAAGATGGTATCGCTTCTCTCGCTCTCCATTCTCTTTTTGCTTAAACTCTGTAAGGCAAATATGAAGGTCAAGTCAATGATTTGTCTGGGTAGTAGGGCACTCTCAGTGGAGATGTGATTTAGTTTCATGAAGTCCCCTGGTATTGGCTTGACTCAAGGTTTTTGAGAAGAATCTACAGACAAGGAGACTTCCATATTGTGTAGACCCTCTGTTATTTGCCATGAAACAACTGTAATTCAAGTTCCTTGCTAAAACAGCTTAGAAATGCTGATAGGTAAATTGGCACAAAGACACTAAATATATAATCCATGTTCCCTCTTTGTATAACTATGAAATGCATCTTGTTCACTTTTCTTTGTCACAGAATGATTGATGTAATATCTCAGCTTGACATCTTGATATTGGTGATCAGAGTAATTTGTTTCAACCAATGCTAAATCCTCAAGGTTAGGTATTCTTAAAATATAAACAAAGAATGGATTACTGCTACCATTTCCTAGTTTATAATCTGTTCTTACCTATGAAATGCTAGTATTCCATCATAAAATAGCTGATTTCTTACAGTGAATCACTTCAGTGTCCACTTAATTGTACATTTCTCTTACTCTTTAACTGTAACACAGAATTATTTGTAGATCGTTCATAAAATCATGGAGGTTGTTGAAAGAAACAAGCTATATCCATGAGCTCCTATGTGCCTTGTGATGTACAATATAGAATGGGGCAGTGCTTTGGCAGAACACAAATCATGTCAAACTTATGAGAACAGCATAAGTGTTCTTTTTCTATTTTGTTTCAGCACATTATTTCCTTATTCTTCATCTTTACACGTTGCAAAATACACCAACATGAATCATTTCGATACTTGGAAAAAAGTGCGTAACATCCTCCTTTACGGACTGGGCTTCATAATCTGGTTTGTGACACTCTTGATCTCCTTCCAGCAGTCATATGAAGCTTTACAAAGTATGAATGAGGCTGGAGGAGAGTTTATAAAGCTGACATCCTGTTGCACACAGGCTCTCACACAAACACACCGACACACAGACCCAGCACCTTGGCACTGAGGTCCAGACCAGACATTGCCAGCTGTTGTGCAGATCAGCCTCACCACAGCCCATTCATGTTCTGTTGAGCCTCTCGGTGGCATTATCTGACACTGACAAACCTTCTGTGTCTTGGTCTGTAAAAGCTTTTCCAGTTTTCCCTGTTTACATATCTCCTATTTAATACTGAAGTCTGCCTTTAATCCAAGTCACTGCACTGAGGTAGATCAGCTCGGGGGGTGCTTCTGCCACACTGTCTGGTAACCATTTTACCAGTTTGATGCTATCTGTGTTGACCAAGATTAGGGACAAACTGGGACTCAAGTGGGAGAACCCATGGAAATGCTATTGTGTGTGGCTGGACTCTCCAGAGGGTCCTATTCCCATTTCTGAGGTGGACATAACTCATGGCAAACTTCTCCCTTTGTGGTATTTCTTTGCTGTTAATATTGGAAAACTCTGCCTTCTCCTTGGGAAGGGGTGCTAGGCTTGTCAAATAAAAGGTAGTTTCTAAGTGTAACAGTATTTTTTACAACTATATTTTTAGCCATTTTCTGGTGATTTTTCAGATTTGCAGAAAAGTTCTTTGAGTTGCCTTTTCCTTTGCTGAAGATACCCAAGCACACCTTCCCGTGCTCCAAAAGAGGAAAGAGGCTTTCTACTGGTGTTCTCAGACATGATTTCCTTGCTATTTTATGGCTCTGCAGTATGAGTCTTAGTGTTAACCATGGCAGAGGAAAAAAATGGGGTTTGGACTTGCTGGGCTTTTGAGTAAGGACCAATTAAGCTTTGCTGATTTATTGTAAATTATCACTGAAGTCCAAATAATTGGAATCTGTTTGGGAAACTATGTGGATCATATGCACATACACAAAGATACGTAAGCACTCCTAATTTGGGGATTTGGTCTTAGGCTGGTACTGCCATTGGTTACTGCTTTATTTATGTTCCAGCTACTTTTTATCTTTGCCTATCCTGTCAGCCTCTACTTCTTGTATCCACACTAGCTAATATAAATGTAGTACCCAGAGATCAGAAGCTTCTTTCCCAGAGATACTTTACTTTTACTATGATGTATTAAGCAAAACAGTGCTGCGAACATTGTTTGCACCATCTGCCCATCACAGCATTTCACTAGTGGTTAGCAAAATGCTCCAAGATCCTCCAGAAATGAAGGTGCTATTAAAATGTAAATTATTATTTACAATATCTTATGGCTGATATAAGTTTTTGGGAAGTTTCATCTTTACACTTGTTTGCAGCAGCAAATCCTTTCATAGCTATAATTTATATGCAAAGATTTTCCCTGTCCTATCACACATTTTCTAATGTTTTGTGATGAAGCCCGAATAGTTCAAATTGAGCTCTAGCATTGTGCATTTTATTTATTTCATATCTTATTTGTATTAAATTTTGTCATAGGTTAGGTCTTGCTTTTGTATTCCAGTAGAAGAAGATGCAGAGTATGTTACTATGCAAGGTCTTTGCTACTTCCATATCCTGCATCCAGTGTCTGCAGCTCTGGTGCTGAGGTGAAATTCAGGATTCTACTTTAATTCTCATGACTGTATATGATCATTAACAGCTACTGCACACAGTAAAAAAAATAAAATGCAATTCAAAGAAGTGTGCATATAAATAAACATAAGTGAGCACATAAAAGAATGAATGAGATAAATTGGTCCTTTTCAAATGTCTAACTTACCTTCAGTTTAAGGGAGGCACCCTCTGTGCTGTCACTGCTCCAAATGGTACTTTAAAAAAATTAAACATAACAATAAGAATTCATTGCTTTTAATGACATTTTCAGCCATGTGGTAAGGGTGGGCTTCCTTTTTTTCCCTGAGACTGCAATTTTAAAATAGCAGGAAAGATCATAACGTATTGAACATTGCCTTGTTATTTCTTTAGCACTTCTGAACTTCAGTTGGTTTTGGTTTATGTCTCTGAAGCACTGAAACATTGAGCATCTTCCTTATTCTTTCTCCAGTCAGCGGCTGTAAGGATAACCCTCGCCCCCTTCTGTCCAGACGCTTGTCTAGGGCTTATTTTCCTTTCCATTGTTCTGTTCAGCATCTGCTCACCATCCTGCTTGGGAAGAGAAGCAAAGTCTTATCTCAGAAACTTTATCCATCAGCTCACTGGCAGCTGTCACTACAGTGCCTAAACACCATACGCAAGATGAAAGCTTATGCTTATGTTTCCCTGTAACCCAGGAAGCTCATGTTCCTCCCCACTTTAAACTCATTTCTCAAGGTATGTAGATCAGCATTGCTCTTTTTACCAGGAGAAAAAATTGTTGAACTGTCCTTATGCTTTATTGATTTACAACCAAAAGCAATGGTAACATCCAGATATTTTGATGAAAAGCATATGACAGTCAATCCTATTCAACCTGGAGAAGCTCTGAACTCAAGGCTGCTCCCCATTTGTCTGAGCAGCTTTCACACTTCTTTCCCTCTTCCTTCCTGTGACCTGGGAAAGGAGTGAGGTCAGCCTTCCTCTGCTCCACTGGCCCCATCTCCCCTTTGCTGTCCCTCAGTCCTGACTTTGGTGCTCAGTAAGAGTGCAGTGGACAGAGGCAGTCTGGTGCTCTATCATGGTTAAACTAGAATGTAAGATATATAAAAACAGGGTGAAATAAACTAGTGAAATCTGCTTTTCCTCTGGGGACAACGGAACTGAGATGAATTGCCTTCTTATACACAATCTCAGTTTTATTGCACAAACTTATTTTCTCTCTTTCTGTTGCACATAGGCATACAAATGTTCATTTATTTACTCATAATGAAGCTAGAGAAAAAGCAAGGGAAATCTCAAATTCAGTGGAAAGGTGGATGAACATTTGGACTCACTGACGTGCTGTTGGGACTAAAAGTGGAGTCAAAAAGAGCTCTGAAACAGGGAGGCAGGCTCTTCAAATGCACACATCAGTGAGTGGGTTACAGTAGCAGCAGAGTTTTACATCCTCTGAGCAAAGAAAGGGAGTCCTGACTGAGGAGGTGGTAGAAAGACCAGGCATATTAACCCCCATTTTGATCATTAGGGATTATGTATCCCTTCAGATTCAGTCTGAATTTCAAGGGAACTTTTATGTTTTTAAGGTCTTGTACTGCACTGCTCTGCTCTGGCCAACTTTAGTTCTATGTAACTGGGCAGTTTATCCTTCCTCTTTTGAAAAACCTGAGTCTCCTACCCTTCTATGCTTTGGTAGGCTTCTATGTTTCACAGTGTTGTTTCAGTATGTGTGTTTTTTTAACCCCGAGAGGAAACACGGCCTAATGATAAGAGGATGAGCTTCAAAATACTGTAAAACCACAAAATATTGTAGGCTTCCTAGGTGACAGTGGACATGTCATTCAGCTTTCCGTGTGTCTGTCTTTCCTCTCTGTAAAACAGGAATAACAGGACTTAGATACATGCCCAGGCTAGTTAGGAGGGGAAATGCAGTGAAGCTGTGGGTGCCTGGTAAGGCAGTGACAGAGCAGTGTAAGGAGCAATGGTGGGTACCTCAGCCCTTCCCAAGAGAAAGGTGCAGAGTGCCTTGCCACCATTCTTGTTACCTACCACAGAGTGATTCTACAGAACCACTTGGCAAAATAAAATAAACCTCACACAGCAAGGCAATAAAAACATCTTCTCTAATACAGCCTCTTGGGATCAAATACTTTTTGAATAAGGTAACTACTGCCAAAAAAAGTTAAAGATATTCTTCTCGTTTAACTGCAATTTTTGCTTCACCAAAAGACAATGAACTTCAGTGCTTGTGAGCCACTAGTCATTTTTGACAGCGTAGAGCTTCTGCTGTATATAGTACAGTATTTATAATGTTTCTGCAAGTGTCTCTCTGATTGCATTATTCCTTTGTCTGACCTATACTTTCAGATAAAAGTGTTTTGCTTAGAAACTACGTAATAAATCACCTGTAGGAAACAGACACGTTCCTTTTCTACCAGGGACTAAATGTGAAAAATGGTTTAAAACAAGCTAAGTGTAAATGATGGAGTTCTGTTACCTGTTTTGGCTGTGCTGAAACAAAGTAAAGGGTAATGTACAGGAGGCATATCTCAGGGTCACTGCAGTCATATGTCAAATGCTAGAATAGTACTTTATTTGGCAAAGAGATCAAAGAAAAGCTTTTTGTTATTTTTCTTCTGTATGTTGAGAAATGGAATAGGGTTTTTTTTCAGTTTTTACAGTTAATATAACGATGCTATAGTTTCACAGGTCCTAGATGAGATCACCTACGTCAGAATATGATCACATTTCTGTAGTTAAAAAAATGACATAAGTACTAAGGATAATTTGACCTACCTTTCCTGTGTCAGACTGCTGAAATTATTTTACATTTGTATAAATCCTAGCTGCTTTGCACCTTTTTGTAGCTAAAATAAATGCTGTCTTGTGAGCCAAGGGTCTCATGGTGGACAACTTATTGCATATTAAATGTGTCACAGTAAATCTGCAAGAGGTTTTAAGCTGAAAAGAGGAAAAAAAAAAAATCTTTTTTTCTCTCTTAGAGGGCTAGCAGAAAGTAAATGAATTTCCAGAGTAAAGGAGCCAGAAAAATTCTTCATATTCTCTTTTCTGCATCACCATGCTAAAATAAAAACAAGTTTTAAGTGAAATAGCAAGTATGGAAAGTATTCAATATTGAAACACTTAAGAGACAAATCCTGACTTTGTATAGGCTTCAGTGATTGTATCCTTCAAGACATTCTTTAGAAGGTGTCATGATATACTGTAGTTGTCTTTAATGCTACGGTCATCATCTATTCAATGAATGCTAGTGTCTTCTTCATCTGCATATGCTTGTTACACTTAGACACTTAGTCTCCTAGTAGGTAAGAGGTTCAGGTCTCACCAGTAGCAGATTAATTTCTCAGGAGAATTGTTATCAAAGGAGCAAGTTTCACAGTGGAGGAATGAGGCTGCAACATTCCTCAATGCCCGTATGGACAACCTCATGTCCCTCAGAGGACAGGGCCTCAAACTACACCACACCTCCCTTCAAAACAGTGCCTACAGAGGCTGGTGTGTTTGTGAATTTACTGACCATAACTTGGGCTAAGGAAAGGAGCATCCCTTAGTTAATAACAATGTTACAGATAGTTTCTGCCTTACATCTTTTTTTAAAAAAGCTGATTAAATTAATGAGAAGTGACAAAATAAAAGGAAATCAACTAAAGAGGTGGCTGAGGTCAAGCTTGAGGAACAAGCATAGTGGGTTAAAACATCAACACAGTGATGTAGGTGTGAGCAAATGAACCATCCAATAAATAATTAACAATTAATTTTCGTCTGTCTTTTATCTTTACCTCTTTTTTTCTCTACTTTTCCACCCTGTGTTTCTGTTTTGCATTTTCCATGTTCCTGCAATTAATTAAAAAACAAAATCAAAGCGCAGGGTTACACAGTTCCAGTTCTGAAATCCTGCCAGAATGAAAAGTTCTGCTTCTCCGATCCTATTAGTTTGTGCTCATGTTGAGGGCTGGATGTGCATATTTTATAGAGTGTGCATGGCTCGGGAGCGGCTGCTCCTCCTAGGCAAGCAATTCACAATACAGCCCTTCTACTGCTGAGCAAAGGAAGCTTTGTTTTATAAATCTCCAATGCAATGTACATGCAGTTTTGTGTCATGTTATATTGTCATATGACAAGACATGAACCAATGTAAGCCATCGTAATGCAGCACAATGCATTGTATGAGTTACACCTTGTCAGGTTTTTTGGCTTCAGAAAGGAGCTTTTTTTCCCAAAGGTAGTAAGTGATGCTAGAAAAAAATCCCTGTGTTACCTGGAAATTGACAGGTGCCCCTATTTTCTGACTATCCAAATTAAATTTAATCTGAATGTGTTTCCACACAGCAAATCTAAATGTTGCTTTACTTTTTGTCACTTCCTAATTTTAATGTTAGTGGTCTGCTAATGTGATTAACTGTTTGCCTCGGGCAGTTAAGTCTGTGCTTTGTCCAACTGGACAACTGATGAGCTCAGCAAAGTTTAAAGCTCCTTGGCTAAGAAGGGATCAGCATCTAAAGCCTATATACTGGCCTGAGGAAGGCTCTAGCCTTGCAGATAGTGTACTTGAGACTTCATAATGCTGTCATTAAGCTAAGGAGATATGCATACAGTTTGTCTGCCATTAGCTCGTCATATACTGCCTTATCTCAAGTGCAATAGCACACCATTACCTGCATTGCACACAGGTAAGCTTTGCATGGCAGAGGCCCCTGTAAGGGAAAGAAATGTTAATTTTTTATGGGTCACTAGTGTGGGGAGCAAAGGCTACATGGATGTTTTTTTAAAAAAAGTATTTACTGTGTGTATTTCATGCAATTCTGAATGGTTGTCTTGTGCCAGCTCACTGTAATTATTTATTTTCCAATGTCTTAGACAACAGTTAAAATCCTGACAATGAAGTCTTTATTGCACAGAACACCAAATTACAAAGGCACCATATACATATCCTTTCAGACAACTCTACATGTAGCATTAACACTTCTGTTGAGGGGAGGCTGGGGGTTTTAAGTGTTATAAAAAAAGATTATATCTGTTTCTTTGAGCAGTTGCAGAGTAAAACATTACCCTGGAGTTCAAAAGTTACCTTTTGAGTATGATACTCAGTTTTCAGCATTACTTCACACTCAGGATAACTTTTCTAACCCTTAAGACATATTGTACCACTATTGCCTTCAAAACCAAGCACAAAGTTTTATACTGTGTGTATGTAGTGCTGTCCTAGCACTGCAGCAGAGCTAGTGAGAAAGAGTACACAGGAGAACTTCAAGGTTTCACAATAATTTTTAAGGGGGAAATATCTGGTTAACTAATCTGGTCCTAATCAAGACCCTGCACATGCTTTCTCTTCTGATGCTTACTGCATTTTAATAAGTAGTGGTAGTACTAGAGGCATATCCCTATACTAAATAACTTCCTTCCTGGGTGAATTTTCCCCCTGGGCAGCAGGAGTTACATGTTACTTGTTACCAAGTAAACTCCATTCCTTTGTAGGTCAAGGTCTTAAGGTGGAAGTAGAACAGATAATGTAGTGTATCACACAGTGAATGTTATCAACAATTATATCATTATTTTCCCAGCACACTTTTTTGTCAAACTGGAATTAGACCAGCACCATTTAATGAACTGAAAAATTTAGAACTTTTTCTTTTCATTGGTTGCATGTAAACAATGTGTTTTTCTCTATGGGCATTAAATCCAAACCTCATCCACCCAAGCACTGGATTTATCAAAATTTGCTGTAAAAGCTTACAGATGGAGCAATATTTTTATGTCTGGGTTAGGTGAATGAAGAAATTGCCCTTTAAGATTGAAAGTAAATAGCAAAAAGAAGCATCCATGCAGAAAATTTCTGTCATGTTCTGGACCCCTTTCTCCAATGACTCCTAAACTTTTCTCTCTTTTCAGTCTGTGTGCTCTCCCTACTTCATAACACACTCGTCACAATTAGTATCTAGGCATCTGCTTGTAATTCACTTAGCAATGAGACTAACCAATAGTGATTTCTGAAAATCTTTCACTCTTGAATTAGGCTCCTGACACAGTAACTGTGTGGAAGAACTTCAGGTGATGTATGTGGTGGTGATTTACACTCACTGAGGATCTGCCCTGCAAAATAGTAACGGGTAGTGCATGGTCCCTGAGTGAACATAACCCTCTGAAGATGCTGTGTCTTAACTTACCATGTGGTATCCCTAGAACATGGTTCAAACTCCTGGTCATTTTCCCATGAGGAGATATCTTTCCTGGGTTTGGGAGCCTCTTCCGTCTTCTCTTTGTGTTGAGATAAAGTGGAAGTTCATGAAAAATGAAGGATTAGTGGCACTAAAGGCTAAAATCTTCAGTATTTATCAAAAAGCAGTAGTGCAGCACCAAGGAAAACCAGAAAACCGATATGCTGTTGAGGGTCCACTGGCCTGAGAAGTGACCACACTTAAGGTAGAGCAGGCTTGCATCTGTATGGTAAATACCTATTTATCAGATACCTTTTTCTGTGTGTTACATTCCCCAGAAATGCAGCATCTCTCCAACTCTTCCCCTGGCAAATGCAATTTTAAAACAACGCAGAACAAAGAAAAATGTGTTCCTGATATAATTATGCCTTCTGCAACTTAAATTTTAGACACTCAGTTTCATCTCTTACTTAAATGTATCTGTGTATTTTAATAGGAACATTCAGCTATGCTTTTATTAATGCAAAAACATTAAAGCACTATCCCTGAATACTAAAGCCTTAAAGGGCCATTTCAAACAGAACCTGTCATAAAATGTGCTCTCAAGCGTGTCCCCTTTAAGAGGTTCGAGAATTAAATGTTCCCGTATGTGAATTTTATTTTGTACAGCACATTTGCTTTATGGCTACAATTAAGTTAGATGTGCCGATAACAATGTCTGCTTTCCATTTTAAATCGCACATTTCAGACAGTGTGCATTGTTTTATTATCTAATCCACATGCTTTTAATTGCAATTATGGTCCCTTATGAGTCCCCTGGGAGGGCATGATTGCAATTAAAAATGTAATTTAAATGTTAATTAATTACATTCATTTTCTAAACTGGGAAAATTTCATTTATTATTTTCATGTGTTGTGCACTTATCCTAAATGTGTTACCTTCTAAATGTTTTGGTTTGTTT
Source organism: Merops nubicus (assembly GCF_000691845.1). NCBI lineage: Eukaryota > Metazoa > Chordata > Aves > Coraciiformes > Meropidae > Merops > Merops nubicus. Next base: position 29,012 of record NW_008605017.1, on the reverse strand, counting down.
TTTTTTTTTTTTCAAATTAAGTGTTATGTTTATAAAACAGGGTGTTTAATACCCTTTAAAATTTTGTTAGGATGTTTATACAAATTATTACTTTAAATTAATTGTTTCCAAGCTCTATGCACAATTTGTGTCATGCAAGCCATAACAGAGTAGTCCTTATATTCTGCTGAAATTGCATTAACATGAGAACCAAAAAAAAGTTGATCAGGAATATACGCTCTTACTGTAGGCATCCTTAGGCACTTTTTGCTGCACAGGAGGATTTATTGGAGGACAATGCTCAATGCCTTTACTGATTTTCTTGCTGGTGGCTCAGTTAAGGCACAATGAGGTAAAGTGGACAAGAACTCCCATTGGCATGGGCAGACTGAAGTCTAGTATTAGATTTTGCAACAAGAGTAGCAGGCAGAGAGAAAAAGCTTGTTAAAAACAGAAGGCAGAAAATAATGTGTCTGGTTTCTTAGAAATGTTAAAACTAAAAACATGAGACTTTAAAAGAAAATTAGTTATTTCTGTTGCCTTCCATTTCTTTAATACTAAACTGCAACTGAAGCGGCCAGAAAAATTATTTACTATGCAGGTAAACTGAGTCTCATAACCTTAAGAACCAAGGACTGATAACAAATTATCAAATATCTTTTGAATGGTGAGCAGCACACTGTTGCTGTGTCAATAAGCTTGCAGAGCCACACATGTCAGTGTAGAAGCCTGTCCAGAAACACCAATATTGTAGGCTGGCTTCCTGCTGGTTTTTGAAAGCAGCATTTTGGGTCCAGTATTTGGAATAAGAACTCCTTGGAATCTACCCTGTGCTGGCTGCTTGGGTCACATCCACAGCCTGCTGATGTCAGCCTGGAGGAGAGAGCTGCAGAGTAGGGCAGGAGTCTTCCCAAGTGGGCACCGAGTCAGGTACTAATGGTTTTGAGTCACTGGGTTCTGTAATTAAAAACTGATTAAAGATATCCTGATCCATCCTATTATCTGTACGAAAGATATTCTCATTACAAATTTGTGGTCAGTGCATTAAAAAAAAAAAAAAACCAAACCCAAACTGTAATTTATTTTCTCAGAGACCATCACAGAACAAACCAATTAAATCAGGAATATTTTGAATTACAATGTTCTGATAGACTAGCAGTTTGCATTAAGAGCAAGATGAAGCTGAAGAGCTGAAGGATACAGCTGAAAGGTTGTTTTATACTGCTGCTGCCAGTTGTAGCTGTGCAGACCCTCTTAGAAGGGTTTAAGCATTAAAAACAGTCAACTTAATCTAAACTGAAAAAAAATATTTTTCAGTGAGGTAAGGCGGTCCACACAGCCTTTTTGATTAATTTAACTAATTGCTTAAAGTAAAAATAAAAAATAGTTTGGATTGGATCAGTGCTGATGGCTTTCTTAGAGGAATTCATGGAGAGCGGGTACATCCAGACCACAAACTCTGGGGGGTGGGTGCGGCACGGACCCGATAACCAAGGTTGAACTGAGCAGTTGCCAGCCAGGTGCTCACAGGAATTTTACCCAGGTTGGGGACTGCTTTTGATTCTTGAGGTGCCCTGTGTTCCTTCAGCACTGCTACCTGAGCTGCCCTGTTTGTGCTCTCTGTGCCCCTCATGTTTTCTTTGCCTTTATGGCTCCTATCAGTGGAAAAGGATGTGGAGGTAGCTCTGCAGTCTGGATTTGGTGTCTCAACTGTAGCATTAAAACAGCAAAAATAAAGGGAAGAAAAGAACAAGAACTTTGTAGACAAAAAAAATTGAGAAAAAACCTTTTTTTTCATTTGTACCATTAATGAGAAGGATTAATTAGTTCATAACTATTAGGGAAAGTCTAAGTCTGGTTTGGGCGAATTAGCCTCTTGATATAGAATTTGGTTTTTCCCATTTTACCCTCCCAAAATCACATGTTGTTCTGAAGCCATCTTTTTTTTTGTTTTTTTTTTTTTTCTTTTCACTGATCCTAGGAAGGCCCCAAACCACTGCCCTCCCAGTAGTCCCAGTAACATACACACTGCCATGAAATGCCACGGGAACCCACACTTTCATCACATGTAGCTTCCAGGCATCAAGCCCTAGTTCAGCCCAATCTTGCCTCTGATCTGGGGGGCCTTGTAATAGATGTGCAACTCTGGAAGTTCCTCCATCAGTTTGGGGGGCTGCAGTTCATTTTGTGATGTGGAGATCAAAACAATTATATGACTCCTGATAACCCTCATTGACTATCTATTGAAAAAAATCAGATTCTAAATAAATTACTATTGTACTTTTAAAGCTATGCATGACATGTCCTACTTACTGAGTGACCTAGATAATTTCCATAAATTAACCTCTTTTACCTCCCATTTCCCCTGTCATCCTGTTGTTACCTTCCCACAACTGCTCCATCAGTATGTAACTCATCCAGTGGATGGAGAAGACAGTGATGCTGCATTGAGTCTTAAAGTGACATTAAGAACTTACCTGCCTAAGTGTTCATTTGCATCTTGCTCACTAGACTTGTCATAGAGCTGGGGAGATAATATATTATGAGATGTGTACTGAATTAGCTGTCAATTGTAGTGAAGCTCTCCCTTAACTATGTGAAGAGAAAGCTCTTGAATGAGCCTCAATCTTGCCTTTTTTTCAGCTGAGATGTTTCATTTTAGTCACCCAACCCCAGCCGATTTTATTAAGTCTGCTGTCAGCTGTGACCCCTGCTGAGGACTGGCAGGGCTGAAATAGTTGTGCTGCCTGATGTCATTTGTGGCAGCTACAGATCCCACTCCTGCTCAGGCTCTGTTGCTGCAGCAGCAACCACCGCAGTCATAGGCCAGGCAGGACAGAAAGGCTTGGGGTAAAAAGCCACAGTGCCTTCTCCAGCACTCTGTACTAGCTGAACCACCAAGAGAGGTTGCAGGCAGGTGGACGTGGTCATTTGATGAAAGGTTTGAATAGTATGTGCTGCACTCTGGGAGCAGCCAGAGAGAAGGGAGCAAACCTTACTGTCAGGGAAGCCGAGCTGGCGTCGCACCGCTGGCCCCGTCTGGGCAACGAGTCGGTGCTTGTGCCAGGCGTGCTGTCAGCGCTTCTCCCACACCCATGCAGCATCACCCTGAGCTGCTGTTCCAGCCAGGAGTTTGTTTGGGGAACTCTGCTGTGTTTGACAAGCAAAAAGAGTAGGTCTTGTCTTTCTCTGGTGCAGTCCCTGCGTGTGAATGGGAACTGCTCTGCTGCTGGTATAGGGCAGAGCGCTGAAGGAGAACTGCAGCCTGCCCAGTTTGTGGCTAACTGCTTTGCTGCAGTGACTGTGGAGCTAGCTTGGGCCACCAATTTTATGGCAGTAGAAATGCTTTAGGTATAGCTAAATAGAGAGAGAGAGACAGACCTGCTTTCTATCAGTCTGTGACCAAAGACACAGTTAAGGGACTAGGAGAACACAGTGTCCTTTTAAACACCAAATTTGTATTCTATCCCTATCAGTTTCCTTACCTGGAAGGAAGGCAACACTTTCAAAATTTGGTTCACATTAATGATTACAACTTAACTACCATTATTTCATTTAATAAAGATAACTTCATGTGCACTAGTCATGGTATCCCCAAAGTAGCCTACACTAGTGATAGTGATATTGAACTTGGTATACCATGTCCCTTAGCTACATGGGATACCTCCACACCCTGCAAGGAAGATTAATGTAAAAAGAGAGAAGATAGACCTAAAACTTAGAAAATGCAATTGTAGCTGCCTGAGATCACAGCATATTATATTCTTTACATGCCAAAGAAAGTTTAAATCCTGGAAGAGTGATACTTTATTGTCAAGGTAACCAGAATAGGTTCACCAACAGTTTATGTGGCTCTTAAGTCTATTTACATGCTTGTTTACTTGACTTTTCTATAGAAGGAATAAAAAAAAGTAGTTACCTTAGCAACAACCTTATCACATGGTGCTGAGTCTTCCTTTGCTATCAAGTATCTTCTGCAAGGAGCTCACAGACCTGTTACATAGGCACATCTGCTTTACCCAGCGGAGTCTGGGGACAGTCTGTGCATTAGTTTATGGTGTGTTCAAGGGTAACATACGAGCAGTGAGTTGCATGCCTGCCTCCTTGGCTTTGGGAGAACCACGTGAGGACAATGCCGAGGCAGACCTGGAGGAGCAGTGCAAGCTAGGAGGTGATAGGGATGTGGCTGTGCTGGTTTTGGAATGGGCGAGAGGATGCTCTGCTGCACCACAGAGTGGATGGTGGCCCCGTCCCATTTTTTTTTTTTTTTTTTGCTAGATAAAATGTAGCAATAGATTTTAACAAATAGCAATAGAAAAAATCATCAGGGATCATTGCTCCAGTAGTCAACCCACCTCTCCTTTGAGATCCTACCTTCTTTGGCAGAAAAATCTCAAACAAAACTTTGAATCCTAGCGTGGTGGGATGTAGATACATAATGGGGTATGGAGTCATTAGGCTCTGTACGTAAATTATGAGTGCAAGAGTTTGCTGTTTGTGTCCCTTAATCTGGTTTTGGAGTTCTGTACTTAGCTTCTGCTCTGAGCAGGAACACGTGCAGGGAAGCAGGGGTAAATGAGATGCTGGTCATTTTTTCCTTCCTTGCCTTTCTTTCCACAGAAGATTTTGACCTGAACTCTGAGTGAGCATACTGCTGTCTGGGCAAACTCCCAAAAGTTCAGCAGATTAAGTCACCAACTCAGGCTACGTTTATGTCTTTATTTTAAGTGTATCTGAGAATGCTGCTTCATCAAATACCCTCATTTTATTTGTTTCCCTTCTTCATTTTATTTTAATTTGATAATCACATAGACATTTCAGACTGACTGCAAGGAAACTTATTCTAGAAAATAATTCAATTTCCTTGGATGATCAGGGCCAGATTTCTTAGGGTAGTTACACATCTTGAGACAAAATCCTAGTAGGATTTTCAAAAGAATCTCAGCAGATTAAAAACCTTGATTCCTTTTTAACCTGCTTAAATGCTTGTAGAAATGCTGTTAAGATTTTACCTGCACTCCAGCACTCCTAAATACCTAAAAAAACTTAGCCCTTTTTTGTATCTGTTCCCCCAACTACTTTTGTATCATTTCTCAATTCCATTTCCACCCCTTTTTTTCCAAAATCCTGATACAATATTCCTCTCCACTCTTTCTGTGCTCTTTAAAGATTTTTAACAATGTGACTTGTGTTATTTTTCTCTCTTTAAACCTTTTATTCATTATATTACCTCTCCATACTAACGTAATTTAGCTTGCACTTTCTTTGTAGCACAAACCTAACATGCTGTTATTAAGCCCAGCCACTAGCAAGCAGGTCTATTGCAGTATACATATTGCAATTACAGTACTGGTGAATAACAACAATAATAATTGCTTCATACAGCTTTTTAGCACAGAGGTATTTTCCTCCCCTTGAATCCTTAGGGCTTTTGTCTGAGGCAGCCTGATGGCCTTATTTTCTTTGATTTCTACTGACTCATAGACCTGGAGTCCCCAAACCATTTTTCAGCCTTCCTCTGAAGGGTGACAGGTATCCTTTACTTCTGGGGAAAGCCTCCCCTCCCTTCCAGCCTGGTACCATCGTGATCCACCACATCACTGTGCTCAACTGCTCCATCAGTTCCTCCTACTATTGACAGGGCTGCAGGGCTGTGGGAAGAGGAGCTCACTTCAGCAGTGCCACTGTGCAGGGAGCTAACGGGGTGACATGCAGCATCCCCTCCACAGATACATATTGATCAGGCAGCTGAGGAGTTGGGTGTCCTGAATAGAGAACTTCAACAAATTTGCTGACTCCTCCATGTTTTGGGGTTAATGGATTATTCTGGTTTGGCCTAATCTGTCCAGCAATACTAAAATCAATATTAAACTTGGTCTGTCACTATACCTTCCTCCTGCTGTGAGCACGTTCTCCAGACCACACCAGCAGTCAGAAAACGCTCAGACTGGATAGTGCAGCCCTTGTGTCAGATCTGGGACTGGCATCTAGGGTCTTTCCACGAGGAGACACCCACAGCTGGGAGGACACGTACAGAGCATCCTGTGCCTCCTACCCCTTTGTTACGTACTTCATCCAAGGCAACTCATTCATCGAAGCAGAAAGCAGCCTAATCCCAGCACAGACTGAAATATTTCAGAAATGATCCCTGCAAAATAAAACAGCCACCAGCACTGCATGCAAGAGTAAAACACTGGAGACAGAAGCATTTTTTTTTTCCTGAAATCATGTAGAAGGTTCTCTCCTGTTTCATGCTGCCTCCAAAACGGGAGTGGGTATATTTACATATTATATACATATGTATATTTACATGCTTCTGACTACCAATAAAAAATACTGTTTCCCACCTGAAAACTTCAAAGGCATAGCCAATGCGGACCAATTATTTAAAAATTTTCTCCCCCTTTTTAGGATGGCAGGGAGGTGAAGCAAGTAGTCCCAAAGCAGGATTTGCTGCTGTGCCCTAACTCCTCAACTGCCAAGCCCCAGAGCCCCACTCACTTCCTTTTTCACTCTTTTTAATATCTAACTATAAAATCGTTTTCCCTGAGTTGTGTCCCACTCACTCAGCAACGCGTGGCACTTTTTAGGGTATCCTTCAGGAACATTTGGCTGATCTCGAGCTGCTCACTTGCCTTTGTTGCTTTGTTTGCACTTTCTCAGAGTAATTTTTTTTCTTTGAAGTTTCTAAAGCACTGATGAGCAAAATATAGCTGCTTTGCTGGATTTTTCCCTTCGTAAGGTATATCTGGTAATTTGACACAAAACAACCCAGCAAGCTGCATATGGGCTGGTGAGATGAGTGTGTTTCCGTCAGCAGAGCCTCTTTGAGGATGCGTTGGGTTCCCCAGGTCCTGCACCCACACCCCAGCTCTGGCTGCCTGGAGCTGCAGGGGTGCTGGGAGGTGCAGGGGTCTTGCAGTCAGTACTGAATACAGCCTGGGTGCTCTCTGGGAGCGAGTTTGCAGCACATTTCTTTTGTGAGCGTATGTCCTGTGGGACAGTTGCTTTTGTGCCTCAGTTTCTCCTGTTTTAATAGTTTTCTTAGTCATCCTCTCCTCTCTTTATGGTCATTCTCCAGGGAAGAGACTATTTCTTATGGTTTTTTTGGAATTAACGGCATGGGCCTATTTATATAGTGCAACAGAATATATCACAGACTATATTGGAGATACATATATATATATATAGAGAGAGAGAGAGAGAGAGAGATAATCAGACTACCACAACTGTATAACCCTTTTTCTCTGTATTACAAAGGTTTAAAACCTTTTGCCTCTGCTGCCTCTTGGTTAAGGGTCATGCACAGTCTGTAACTGTACATCTTGCCCTGATGCATCCTGGAGCTGGCCCCATGGGTGACACCAGCCGTGAGGTCCTCCCACCTCTGTGCAGGCAGGCACTATGGTTAGAGAAATCTTTGCCGTGCATTTGGCACACAGTAAGTTTCCTCTTCCCTGCTGTCTTGAGGCAGCTGTAACATTTGTAAAATGTCCTGTTTCCCCACCCCATTCTCACTACATCAATATTTGCTATGATTACAGACCCAAAGGGTCATGCTTAAGCAAAATATATCACCCTGAAATAGGATGATACCATGTGAAATACACCCTTGCCTACAGACTGTCATTCAGCTGTGGCCTTTTCATCCCATGGTTATCTCCAGCCAGTTAGTAACTGCAAAACTTCTCTTCCTCATATTTCCTTATGTTTTCCTTTCATTAAGGCTATAAAGGAAGCACGGGGATGTCTACTTATGTTTAGAAAATAACTGAAAAGTCATTATTCTCATTCTAGTGCTGTGGAGGACTCTTGGATCTGTTCTGTGCTTCCTTGGTGCCAAGACCAGTCCCTTTTTTTATACTTTCTCAGTTGTACACTTACTCTGAAGATAACTGCTCTGTGACTAACCCTTCACAAGTCACCTTCACCTCATCACCCCATGGTTTTTTTCTGGCCAAATGGTGTGGCAGAGGAAGAGTGATCTGTGTATCAAACCATGGCTCAGAAGACGAAGTTTTTGTTGCCAGCTGTTTCAGCAACCCGCGTGACCTTCACCAAGCCATTCAACTTGGCTCTGTCTCAGTTTCCCCATCTGTAAGGGGATATGAATGTTTGCAGAGCACCTTGGATTGTTATTAATACTTCATAAAGTATCTGAAATGTGGTGAATGCTTTAAGATGCTATAAAAGTACAAAGTATTATTATTAAGCTCGGAAGGAGGAAGTAGCAGGCCCACAAGGTGTTTCCTTCATCAGTCCTTTGGAGGAAGGTCCTTATCTTTATGACCTAAACACAATTTTTATTCTACTCTTGTAGAGGGTTAATGGGTGTATTTTAAATAAAGTTCTTCTGACCCACGCTGGAGGAGCACCATCAAAATGAACGAAGCTGATGACATCTTAAATTTTTCTTACATCTCTCAGTCTAAACCAGAAAGCAGAATTGGTTTGCATGCTGCACGGCGGTTTTTAATCTGCAGCGGAAGGCTCTGCTGAAGTCACTTGCAATCGGCCCTTTCCTCTTACCCTCCAGTAAACTGTAGACACAGGGCAACTATAATGGCTTGACAATAGTTGCACACCCTGGGGTTTTTCTGCTCTTGTGAAAAAAAAAAACACAGAATGTCATGGACAAATGAATGTTGACATTGTCCATACCAAACAATTGAAGAAAAAATTGCAGTTTTATACGTATTCCTGTTCTCTTTGTCAATACTTTAAAGATGGTTCTTATTTCAGAGCAGGTATTGATTGTGTATAGGTTAGGCCCCCAGTTCCATTTGTCATTTCTGATATTATAGCGTGTTATCGTTTAAAGCTGTAATGGGAGAGGTGGCTGAGCTTAAAGCAAGCTGGTTGTCTGAGGCTTTGATAAATGGCTAGATGGTCTTTGTTTCTGCAGCAGTGAGCAGTTGGCTGCTATTTGCTTTACCTTTTATCCAAGAATAACTGTGTGATGGGTTCTGGAAGTGAACAGTATCATTTTGTCAGATGTGGTTCAGAACTAGCCGGGTGGTCCTAGCAAAGCAGCTGAGGGATTTTTAACACCCGACAGGATGTGAGCAAAGGCCCTGTATAAAACTGAAACAATTCTGGCTCCACATGGCTGCTTTGGTTGAAAAGTTCTCAGAGTTTTTTTTTTTTTTAAGGTGAGAGCACAGGAAATACTGGGGGGTGGGAAGAGATGGTGCTTTTAAAAGCAGTTCTATTTGTATGGAAGGATCTTAGGAGAAAGATCAGAAGACAATAGGTGGATTAGATTTCTTTGATGAACTAACAAACTTGCAAATTTTTTACAGATCTAAATAAAAGTTCTACTTTTTAGATACAGTGAATAGCCCCACCCTAGCCTCTGAAAATCAGGCCAGTACATTCATGCCTGGGAGTCCACAGGACTGTGGAGAGAGGGAGGTAGCACACCCTCTTTTCATTCTTTCCCTCTACATCACTTACATTTCTCAAGGTTTTGGTATTGCTTTCAAGAAATTAGATCTGTTTGGCAAACTCAAAATGCAGGGCTGCTTTGTATCTCAGTTCCACTTCATCTGAATCACCAGGAGTCTGGAAACGGTAAGTGGTCCTTTTCCCAGTAACAGACACATGCAATGTCTTGGCCTTGCAGAACCTCTTCTATCAAATTTTGGGTTCACAAAACTGATGACACCTGTGGGTGTTTCATGTCCTGATTCCTCTGACTCAGATGTTCAATTTATAATTTGAGTTTAGCCCAATGCAATACCAAGGTCTGCTTCAAACAGTTAAAGCCTGACCCAAGCCAATGTTTGTAAGTAAACATAGGTCTGAAGTTAACATCTCATGGTCTCACAACTCAGCTGTATTAAGTCCATACTGATTCACAGCACACTTGAAAGGGAGTGTCTCCAGTGAAGCTTTGGAGCACTTCATTGCTTCTGAATCAGTAGCAAGGTTGTCTTAACAGGTTGGCTCTTGAGCCTTCAGGTACCTACCCTTTGTTATCTTGATAATCTATGAGTGAGTGTTCGGACTGCCTACTGTTCCTGCCTCTAGTAGATCAACGTGGTAGTTCTTAATCCTACACTGAATTTGAAATGCCTGGACAAGTAGCAGCGGATTGATTCCACCAGTTCTTTTACAGAAATCACAAAAGGCTTCCAAACATCCAAAATATCTCAGACTTCAGTGCAACTCACAGCATCATGGCAGGGAAACTCTGCTTTTTTATCTATATGAGAAAAGAAGTTACCTTTGCTGGCATAGAAATAAACAGAAAGGTTAGAAGTCAATTCTGCAATTCTTAGTCCTAAAAGTAACACTAAGAATCAGCAAGTCCTTGTTTTTTGTGATATTCCACTTGGGTCTTAGCTTGTGGTAAGCTGTATATACTGGAAAAAAAGTCAATGGTACACAAATGTGCATTTGTATGACTGACAAGAGAACAAGGATAGCAAGCAATTAGAAATGAAACCAATGAGATCTCAAAACTATGCAGAAGACATTGGGCCTCTCTGAAGTAGGAGCCACACTGAACCTCCCTTATCCCTCACGCGTCTGGTGATACAAGCCAAATCCAGGCTTGTGTGGATGTGTGGGAAGGTTTAGTCAGCTCTTGCACCTCTCTTTTACAATGCCTCTCTGCTACTCCTGGCTTTGCCTGAAGCTATAGATGTAAAAGGATTGCAAGAGGGGTACTTCTGACTGTGCAACACAGCCCAACACAAACAGGTCGTGCTTGTAATAGATCAGCGTAACATCATCTTGGGAGACCTGTCTACCCCTTCTCTAGCCCAAACTGAGGATCAGATAATAGGCAGTCATGGTATTTTGGATAACACCTCATACCTCCGGTTGGTTTGCATGTGCATTAAAGGTCACTTTGCTCTCTTAACAAAAACAGACCGGTTGTGTCCCTGGCCAAAACATCCATGTTCTCTCTGGGCCCCAGAGATGACTGAATTTCAATGAGGCTTTATTCTTCAACATGAAAGGTGCTGTCTAACAGTAAAATATTGTTCTATTAAATTCAGCCCATGGCAGATCCACTACTGAGGGCTATTGAGGCAAATAAGAGCAGGGTGATGGCAGTGTGTGGTCATAAAGTTGCAGTACTCAAAAATGTAGAAAAAGCAGGTTGTCAGATTTCAATAAAGCAGTGGAAATGAATAGATACATCTTAGAGCTGGTTGCTTCCTAGTGGAATGGAATTTGAATAATAATATCACACTTGAACCAACTTGGGCTGGATTAATGGCTGGGGCAGGCAGAGCACTAGTATGGTGAGGCTGCCACGGCACCACTGTCCTGTTACTCATGACACAGGGCAATGCTTCTGCTTATTTGCACACAGAATGAAAAAAATAGGGGAGGAAGAATCTGGGAATTATTGCTTTAAGCTGCAATTTTCAACAAAGAAATCTTGCCATTCCAAACTGTCTAGACCTTTAAAAATAAAAGATGTGCAGTATTTACAATGCTCTTCAGTATTCATGAGGCTTTGCTGCTTGTTGTAAGGCGAGATGAAAACAATACTCAGTAGATTTTCATAAGTGACACACAACTGTAAGATTGATAGATGATGTGGATTTAATGTATGTGGAGTTCAGCACCAACATAAAAGCTGTGATGTACCCGAACACTGGGTTTATTAAATCCCTGTTTCCTTAAATGATCATCCAAAGCCTTTCACCACTTTCTTCTACCAGGAAATAAAGGAAAGTAGGAAAAAAGAGAGAAAGGAGGGGGAAGAAAAAAACCCAACCAAGGGATTCCCCTTAGTTTTGGTAGAGAATTACAATATCAGAACTGAAAGAGATAAATATTTAGACACTCTCTCTGCATAGAGATTAATGTGAGAGTCAGAAATACATGGAATCCACTTAAATTGATGTGATTTAGTTATGAATGGTTAAACATAAGTATTCTCTGTCAAATGCCAAAACCTATTGTATTAACCCTTTCCACTCCCCAGTCCTCCTGTATAGCCTTTTAAACCTACCAAATTTTTTTGTAGAGTCCAGAAATCCTCTCCCCCACTGCTCCGTGTGGCAAGGTCAGAGTACAACACAAAGTCCCAAGTGTCCTCCAGGAGAGGACTTCCTAAATACATCGGGAGGGTACATGGCAGCTCCTGGGGTACAACTGCTGAAAGTGGGAGAGCTGCTTTGGGGCAAAAAGGATGCAATGAACTACTCTCCTTCAAAACATCAGCTGGGGGAGCTGGGGACAGAGCTGCTGACTGACCCAGAGCCAGCCTTTGCTACGCACACCCTCCGGGCTCGGTGGGACCTGGAAGTCAGCTGCAGTAACCATTGTCTTCACAAGGCATTTCCCATCCACCTTTGCTAATTTGAAACAGCACTTCACCCTTAGTCCAACATCAAGTGGATTATTTTCTTTTTCACTCCAGCTTCACCCATCAGGTGGCATTCTTATGAATTACGATTGACTTACACAGTGTCCCAGATCCTCTTGAAAATGATTTCTGAGTTGCTTAATTTCTGCTGTCTCTAGGGGTACAACACACACACTCCTTGATAACAGCCACGAGTAACATTTTCTGCCATGCCTTTACAGCACTTTTTAACAAAGGTGTATTTGCTTCTTGGTGGAACATTTCACTTAGTTTCAGGGTCATTTCCTGTGACAGCTGAATGTCTGTCTTCTTTATCACCTCAAGATTTAGCGAAATGATATAATTAGTATAGTTGTGCTCCTTAACCCAGCCAGCTGTGCTGGAAATCAGGCCTTTTTAGCGCAGTTGAAAGCAGCGAATACCACGCAAACTGAAATCAGGCTTTCTGCTCTGGACCAAATTTGCCTGTTTTAGAAACAAGTAATATTACCGTTGTATATATCCCTTGGTGTGAACCATTTACTCTGGACTGGTTAGTGAGCAATCAAACAAGTGCCATTCATTCAGACTCTTGGAAGCTGATATTTGGGGGTTTCGCCCGTTTCTTGTGCACTATTAAATGTTTTGAAAGGTGCAGGTAGTATCTAAACATTTGTGAAGTAAACAATAAAAGCCTTGCTGCTGTGTGTGCAGATGGCAGGGCGTGTGTCTCTGTGGCTGCTCGCCTTCATGTGAGCATGCACAAGTGGCACCAGAAATTGAGCAATGACTCCCTCTTCCTGGCCTGCAATTCAGAGGATTTGAGTTTTCTTTTCATCTCTACCATAAATTTGGAAACATTAGATTGATGGACTTTCCTATCAGTTCCAGCACCTTTCTGTCACAGGCATATCGTGTTGTGCAAACGTGTGCCCCTTTCATACACTCATCAACCCGGCTTTCCACAAGCTGCTGTATTTCTTGCCTCCCTTCTCCATAAGGCAGAGAGGATGGCCCTCTCGTTGTATGCCTCTGAAATGTGGCATCTCCACGTAACGCATCCAGTGCCTAAAACAACAAGGCTCTCACCTTGCCTCCATGTTCAGCTCTAACAATAAGATGAAATTAAGAACAGGGACAAAAAAAGGAAGAGCTAGGTGCTAAATAACGAGGAGGTTAAGACCAGTGTTTGTCAGGTTTGCTTTCCAGTGCAAAGCTGTGGCAAGTGCACATCCACGTGCTTTTCCCAGGGAGGTAACCTATCACGGATGTGGCTTGAACTTTTATTTGTGATTTCCACAAGCCTCCCAGCGCCGTGCGCTCCCTACACTGAGGTGACTACTTTGAGTTCGCTTTTTTAATTAAGGTTCTGTATTGTAACTAGTCAATGTACATTATTGGGAGAATGAATGTCAATGCCAGTGCTTTTTCTTTCTCTCCTTTATCTTTGTCAATGATTCAAAGACATGATTTATGGTTAGTCTCCGTCTTTCAGGATCATCCATCAAGCGCTGGTTTCACTACAGGGCTCGAAGTTGTAAATCATGCAGAAAGGCTGTCACTCATCTAGTTAACCCTTTAAACACAGGGATGGAAGAGGAGGGCTGTTCCTCACAGAGCTGTAAGAAATAGCAATAAAATGGCTGTAAAATTGATGAAGTTAGACTAATCTATACAATTAATTTTCCTTGTAATGCAATAATTATTATGAGGGGCAATTAAAAAAACAGAGCACGACTCCACCCTCCAAGTTCATTCTGAGAAACTGGAGGACTTTAGAGCCCCATAAAATATGTCACTTTCTTGTTTTCTCTTCTGAGATCTTTTCAGAATTTTTTAATGTCCATTACAGACGAGAAGAGCTGAGCTTCACTTTAGAATCAGTCACATGCTGCTTCTGATCATGACCTTGCAGTGACTAAAGGAGGAGTGCAGAAGCCCATTATCAGCTGCTATTTTCAGCTCTGTAAATTAACAGTTCTTCTTCTTCTCTCTCCTTTTCCCCACTCTACCCCTCCCCTTTTTTCTTTTTTACTTTATTTTCCCCTTTCTTCTTTTTTTTTTTTTTTTTGGACAGGAAGACAGCAAAAAATGAAATGTGCAAGTGGCATGGGAGCTTCCACACTTAGCCTTGTCTCACAGGCTTGAGGACTGATGACAGCTTTGGCCAAGTGGCTGATTGCTTCTCTGTGTCCTCCCTTGCCAGCCTGGGCCACTGCTCCCAGGTCACATTAAGCACTAACTTCTCAGACAATGCCTCCACCTGCTCTGAGAGCAAAGCCAGGGAGACTGGTATTAAATAATGAGGTGTCTTTCTTTTTTGTCTTGCTATTTTTTTATTTTTTTGTGTTCAGAGTGTCGGAACTTGGTAATGGAGGGTTATTAATGAAAAATATATGTTTAGGGTCTATTTTTTTAGGTTCTGCAGTGACTTGATGGCAATTTTATCCCTGAATTATGTATGGCTCTGTTTTGCCTAGGCAAGCTGATAGAAACAACAAATATAGTTAGAAAAAGATATATCAGTAAATAAACTGAAAGGTTGTAAAGTATGAATGTTTATCATCCAGACGGTGCCGCTTCTCTTCTTTTTTACATGAACTCTACTTGAGATAGTATTTAGGGGCTTGGGACTTCTTCTGTTCCAGCAATCTGTACAGCTTGTCACAAAAACAAATGACACCAGAGGGAACCTTGTCTTATACTGTGTGCTTTTGTATGAACCTCAGTCTTCTTAAGGTGCTCATAATTTAAATTTATATCTTGATTTATTGGAAGATAAGATCCTACCCTTCTTCACTTACAGACCCATGCTTCTTTTAATCCAGGATCCTTTCCTTTCCCATTTCAGTATTTAGCATCAGCTCACCTGACTCCAGGTGAACAGGGAATGCAGAGCACCAGATGAAGGTGGGCATCCAGGACGATGGATCCTGTTTGGTTGTATTGAGGACAGACAGACTGCCCCTCTGGCAGGGTATAACAAGCTGCAGTTTTCCCCGTTCCCTGTGCTAGCTCTCCCTGTAAAGAATAACCCCTGCCACTGCTTTGTGAGCCTTGTCAACAATCTGAATTTGTAAACATGTCTTTTTCTGCATCTTACTGGGTGTTCAGTTTGTGAACTGAAAGTAACTTTAGGAGGACCAAAGGATAAGATATTGAATTATCTGATGGGATTATGAGAAACTTTTAATCGTCTGTCTAGGAGAAAATATATATTTTTTAAAAATGGTATCCATTGCAAGCATCACAGTAATTTAGCACTTGTTTTATTCTGGATTAAAATCTCATCCCACAGGGATCTCCAAGAATTTATACTGCTAAAATATAGCATAGAGAAAATTACAATTTTAGCATCTCTCTGCAGTCTTAATTAAGACTGTTCTTCTGATATAAAGCTGTGATGTCTAATTACCAGAAAGCTGTCAGAAAGTAACTTTCAAAAAACCTACGTCAAAAAAGAGTTGGGAAGACTAAAAATATGTATTGAATTACAAATCTGTACTGCTAGTGGATTATTTTAAGTCTAGCAGTCAACATTACTACTAATTCATCTCTCAGTATCACACCTCACAAGATAAATTCTAGTTCAAGCTCCTCTTCACCAAACAGTTGCTTTTTGTCCAGACATTTTGTAGGTTTAACAAATAAGAGAATGTTTCTTACCATTTTTTATCTCACATATTCACAAAGTACTTGAAGTTTTTTATTTCAGGGTATTGCAAATCTCAAAGCCAACTTTCAACGCAAATGTCCATAATTTTTATCTTCAAAATCATGCAGAAACTCTGTAGCTCAAAACTCTTAACCTGCAGCAGAGTCAGAAATCCACTTTGAGACTCAGTACAAGTTCCTGGTTTTTGCCTACTGAGCTTGTGTCATTGCATCAAAAACCTTGCAATTCAGACAAAATCTGCTCTTTTGTTCACCAAGAAGTCAGCACAGCCTGTGCTTGCTCATTACAGGTCTGACTGGGAAAGCTTGTGAACCTCAGCTGGGTTTTGGTGGCCATCTCCCTAGGCATGAGACCGTGACATGAGCTAAGGGCTTTCAGTTTGTTACCAACATATTTTGTAGCTCTACCTGCTGAAAGTCCCTTTTCTTAAATTTGCATAAGGTAAAAAAAAAAAAGGAGAGTTAATATGATGAATGCTGACAGGTACATTTGCTACAATTGATTAAACACTTTTGCCATCCTTACGATTTTCTTTCACTCGCCTCATCTCTTGCCAGAAAGAGAGGTGTGAGTGACTTTGTCATTGACATTAAACAGTTGTATATACTCCTAGCTGCAAAATGCTATCCCCAGAGTTTGTTTACTTGATCTGTATTTCCAATCAGTGCAGAAGGTTTACTAAAGCAGTTCATTACTGATTTATTTATGATGTATTTAGATAGCAAATATGGTTCTGTCAGCAGTTGCTGGCTAAACAGTGTTGACAGACATTAATAGCATATGGTATAGGAATGGAATTATGATCTTTAAGCGTCTTTGTGTCTCAACATACATTTACAGTTTGCATTTTTCTTAGGTAGAGAGACAGAGAAATTCCAAACAAGAAATCAGTGTTTCTTTTTCTTTTTGTAACCTTTGGGGTTTGCTGGTTGTGACATTAAAATCTTCTGTGCCTGTTTAGCTGTTCAATTTAATGGAAGACAAATTCTCCCAAAGGTTTAATTTACTCTCACAAACTGAAATCACTGCATTCTCACCATGGGAAATGGCCTTAATTTTTCCAGCCTTCAGTATACATCAAGCATATAATTCATTTCTCCCCCCTCAATACTTCCCTCATTAGAAAACTAAGTTTTTGATATTTAAATGTTACATAGTTTAAGTTGAGAAACAGATCTTTTCAGCCCTGTAAAGTGCATTTGCAGACATGATTGCTTCTCTCTGACAGCAGCAGATTTATACAGGGTGGAACAGAAAAAATACTTTAATTTTTGCCCTTTAATGGTCTGCTTCCGCTAATGCCAGCATTTTTACCAGTGTCAAGGAGAAAAACAAAAAAAATAGATTTGCACAGGGGAAGGAAGGACAGGTAGTGTTGAAACTACTTTGTGGCAGTTGATACTGGCTGGGGAGACTAAGTGATGCTGGGAAAGGATTGAGGAAGAAGATTAATTTCTTATGAGAGGTTGCCTCTCAATCACAGGAGGACAAACAAATTGGGAAATAATAGGGGAAATCATCTCATCCTTCTTTTTAGACCAATGATAATGGAGAGGGTGAAGTGGAAATACACTGTTTAATTTTCAAAGTAATGGGCAATGTTTTGCTTTTTGTAAAATTGAATTAATCCTAAATAAATTCTTTACTGGAGTTAGATTGCATTTCCATAGAATCAGCTGGCCTCAGAGCTGTGCTTCAGAGCCCCTGGTAACAAATACCCAAAGTTAACAGGTGAAAGAAAAAGACAAAGTGATTTTCTGAAGAAATGCTTAGGTCATACAGAACACCACCAGTGAGTGCAGGTATGCTCTTTGCCTGAAGTGTAAGGGTTGCATAAGGTAAGCTCCATTTGTTTGTTTGTTTGGTTGGTTGGTTGGTTGGTTGGTTGGTTTATTAATTACTGCTAATTTTGATGCATTGTTAGAGAGTTTAGGATGTAGATGCTTCCTACTTCTTCTGCTATTGGCAGCAAAAAATAGATTTATATACACATACATATATACCCATCAGACAAAAAGAAACAGCACTAGGAACAGAAAGAGGTTCTGTACAGAGACCAACAAAAAGAATAAGATATTGAGCCAGTTCCTACTCTGCCTAAATCCATTTGCTTCAGAAGAGTTACACCAGTAAGAAATTCAACCTATTGTACATGGAAAGGCTAATATGCCATTAAGATCTGAAAAATTCTTAGAAATTAAACCCAAATATGTTGAAAGCTCACTCAAAGTTAGAGTCAGCCTTATCTCATCAATACTTGAAGCTTGACAGAGCCCAAGAGCCGGCCGAAATGAGCTGACCCTGCAGGTAATCACTTTGAGAAGTCTGTCTGTCTGCATCTTCCAGGTTTGCTGCTGCAGTATCACAGCCCCGCGAGGCAGCGGCTGCGGGGCCGGCAGGGAGATGTGGCTGCTGCCAGCTCTGGCACGTGCACCTGGGGCCTCCTCAGCACGGCCTTTGGGGAACTTCCCTGTGGGAGCAAACGCTTGGGAGAAGGGCTGTTGATGTGGCCCCACTGCCTTGTCTGGGAGCATTAATGCTGCCACTGGGTTCTGCTTGTGGAACAAAGACATTAGACAGTGAGTTGCCAAAAGATCCACCTTGTTTAAACTAAACTTCTCTGAGGTAGCAGCAAAGATAGTCAGTTTTGCTGGTTCTCCTCCCAATTAGTGTTTAAAGCTTCTTGTTTGTAAGGGACAGAGTATTAAAACATAGTGAATTCTTCAATAATGAGTTAAAAGCAGTTTCAGTCTTTCTGAACCTTCTTATTTTAAACACATTTTTCACTCTTTGTGCAACAGATTTCCAGTCAGTATAAGGGAACTGACTGCACAGAAGGAGCAATGAACTGGCAGTATGATACATGTTGAAAAATGTAAAAATTCAGACTAGTCAAAGTCCAGCTGTGCATTTGTGGATTTGTACAGTAATTAGCCCGTGTAGAGAAGGCAAATCGGTAATCATTTAAGACAAACCTTGTGCTGGTACTAGCTAGATCTGTGATGAGCTTTGCCATCATTTAAATTTTAGCATAGATTGATAAGCACATTAAATTTCATTTTTTAAAAGTGTAATTCCTCGTAGAAAGAGAAACAGGATCAGACAGAAGTGCTTTAAAAGGGAAGTATTCTTTGGTTTTGAACCTAGTTGATAAACTGAAAGTCTTTAGACAATTTATAATGAAGTGTTGTTGGCCTCTGGTCTGTAACAAATACTTCAATTTTATAGCTCCAAATCAACTTTACCCATAAAATCTCAAAGGACTTTCTCTACTTAGCAAATCAACCAGGACTTAGTGTTCGTAACCAGTGTATCCTCGTGTGTTATCGAAAGAGCTGTGCATGAAGTCCCACTGATTAAAAAAAAAATTTTTGGAAGTTTTGCTTTCATGTTATCAGTATTCAGTCCAAAACCCATGTTAGATAAGGTGCACAAGACTTTTTCTTTGTCTTGAATAATTGGATTATTGATAGCAAAAGGATTTTACTGGCATGAAGTCCAACCCTCACTAAAATTATTTGGTGGGTTTTTCTTCAAGAAGTAGTCAAGTTAATGTGCAATTCGTTCCTTTTATTAACATACTTGTTCAACATTTCTCCATTTTTTCTATTATAATGCATTTATCACTGTTTATTTCTGTATGATGTCAGTTGTTGTTTCAGGGGTCTTAATCAAAATATAAGAGCAGATCCTGTAACGCTCTGACAAGATAAACACAGTTTGATCATGGATGTAAGTGTAACATGCAAAATCCATTGGAATGCTTTATTTTCTAAATTATCTCTGCATCCATTTCCACTGCAACTTTAAGTTCCCAGCAGAATTTTGAGGAAAAACATTATACATGGATTCACCTGTTGCCATAGAGGTTAAAGCTCTGTTCATGTTTCAGGAAACCCTCTGGGACTGATGTCTGCTCTGCACTTGCTTCATTTGATTTATCTTCTGTTGTTTGTAGTTTCACTGATCACTTTCTTATTACCTTTACACTTCCATCCATTTCAGTTTTGTAGTCTTTTTCGAACGATTTCTTACACCACCCCTGCCACCTGCTCCCACCTGATGAATTGTCTGCTCGAACTGTTGATCTTGACCTGGCATGGTCTCTTCCACGGAAAATAAATGGTGCCACGCAGACATATAATGATGCCTTAATAAACATCCAGGTGCATTTGCTGCTCTGCAGAAGTGCAGAACTCAAAAGGTGGTGTCCCAGTTGCAGGCTGATGCCTGGGAGGCAGTGAAATGGAAGAAGTAGGACTTAAAACAAAAACGGATAAGTTTTACTCTGTGTGTATTTAACCACGCCTGAAAATTCTCTGGACCTTTTTTCCAAGCTCTTGTCTGCACTTACACTTGTGATTATTAGAAACAGCAATAAACACAATTCTGTAAACAATTTAATTAGCTCTTTATATATATATATTTGGGGTTTCCTGCAGCAGCAATTCATTTTTCAGAAATTCAGTATTATGAGTAATTTGGTAGAGATCAGATGCCCTCTGTTGCTTTTCCTTCCAAGTCTAAGAGAAGCCTCGGAAAAGAAATGCAGGAATGTTTGTAAGGGTTTTTTTTATTCTGTTACAGAGTTGGGTAGGAGAGGCAGTTAATCCACTCTTTCAGCTCTGTCAGGATTTTAGAGTCTGGATTTTTGATCCACTAGACTGCTTTGTAAATTCCTGCAGGCCTTAAATCCCATTCTGATGGATACAATAGATGGCCTTTTTGTACCAAGTGATGTCCCTCACTTCAGCAGTGGTTTGTATCATGATACCTGTGCTGAAGAAGTCATTTCTGTCAGTAAGTGACCTTCCTGATTATTGGATTTTTTTACCAAAACTCATAGTTGTTATTTCTTGCTGAAATTCAGGAAAAGCTGATCCTGTGCAGCTGCAGCCTCCTGTTGTTGCTGCCTGTTCTGGTTATGCTTTGTCCCATGTGATAAATTTCAGTTATCACTT
>NW_008605017.1:0-8052 GCF_000691845.1 Merops nubicus | reverse complement strand
GGAATGCAACACTGAGACTGTGGCGATTATGATCTGTAAATGATATGTGTACTGGCCCTGGATCTAAGCCTTTCCTTGGATCATTTGAGACAATATTTAAAAGAACACAGCTTGTATTTGTTTCAATAATTTATCTTTTTTTTTTCTTTGAAATTTCCATTATTTTAGCAATCTTGACAGATATTTGGAAACTATACTTATTTTCCCTATCAGCTGTAAGCTTTTCCTTTTGACGTGGGTTGATTTGTTTTGCACAAGTTCCTTGCAGAATGGAAACAACAGTACTAATTTTACTACTGATAATTATTAGTATTCTTACTATTAATAGCCCTTTATATCTGCAAGGAAACAGTAGGACAGTATGCCACATTGAGTAGAAAAGAGAAAAGAAAGCACTGGAGGGTATCAAAACTGGTATATTATTTACAGTAAACACTCTTTTGGGTGTTTTGGGTGGCTTGTTTAGATATCCCTTATTCTGTCAAAAGGGTAAGGGATAAAAAAGAAGCCTGTGGAATAGAATTTGTAGATGATCCCACTCTGACCTGGGCAATGTCACTACCTGCAGGAGGAAAGCCTTCTCTCCAGTGAAACTTCATTACCTATGGACTCTTCTTTTGCACAGCATGAAGTGAATTTTGGCTGTTGTCTGTGACACAGGAATGGTGTTGTGCATGTGCAGACTGTGTGTTTGAAGGAGATCTTTTGACCTTTCTCATCTCTGACTGGTGTTGCAAAGATGAAGTGATGTAGAACAGAGATTTTGTGACAGAGTAATAATAAGAAAGAATTTGACTGCCAGTTGCTCATTACCGGATCTCTTTTAAATGCCAGAACCTTCTATGTTTGCCTTCAAACAACACTGAGCACCTAAATCACCATAGTAAACAGATATAGAAAGAGACAGAAAGGTTAAAAGTGTACTTATAATCTCTTGCTTTTCCTCCTAAACATGTTTGATAGCAATATTGTTTCTTAAAAACAATATGACCTCATTTGTAAAGCAATATTCATGCTAAACTAGTCAGCTGTTAAATATACCCAGCACTGTGCATTATGATGAAGCTAAACCAGAATTTCAATTATTTTCTGGACACATTTAAAATTATAATACTTTACTGGGTTAGTGTTATAGTTCATCCAAATTACTCACAAAGTATCATATCAATCTCTTGCAACTGCTTATTGCTTACATATCAGAGAAGTTAGTCCAAGTAAGATGCTGTCTAGGGTAATGACCTTCATGCTGGCTTAGTGCTTTGATGGTTATGTGGCTATAAGTGGAGGGATGTCTATTGGTCAAAAGTCAACTTTTGTTGGCCATAATATTTGTCACAAAAGAAACAGACTATTTATTTGGACCAACACTTGCAACAGAATGTTCCTGAAAGGAAAATAAAGAGGGAAATAAAACACTTGATGATCTCTGTTTTCTTCACTAGTGTTCCTTTTATGCTGAAATCCCAGCAAGTGAAAATTCACACTTCAAAATTATTTGCAGTTTTTTATTGCCTGGAATGCAAAATCAAAACAAAGCAAGAAGAGGAAGAAGATGTATTTCATGACACTCCCATTTACAACTTACATACCTTACCTAAAGAGATGTACAGAGACAAATGATGTTGCAGCCATGGTTTAACTAGCTATGAGTAACCAGCACCGACTTAGGAATATTACTGGCAAGCATGGCATAAAGCAGATCTCACTGGAGCTGCAATATGGCTCTGCATCCAAAGGGAAAATCAAAAGGCCTGCTGCTCTTTAGACAGATGTTATAATGTACTTTTAAAGCCATATTAGTGTTTCTTAAAAATAGGCTGTAATACAAGGTCCCAGTAAACAAGTTATTTTTAACAAGTTATTTTATATTTATAGTTATTTATATATTTATATATATTTTTTTATATATTATATATTTATAGTTATTTGTATATTTACAAGTTATTTATAGTTATTTTATAGACAAGGAGCTTGCTTTTCATGCAGCATCTTCAGCTGTACATGAATTCTGCACTTTAATAAAAACATGTAAAAGTGCTGCTGGCTTCACCTCTACCCATCACTGGATTGTGAAGCTGAGTGCTCAAGTAGCTGTAGATTTTCTGTTCCCCGTGCGAGCATGAAGGATTTCCCAGAGTGCTTCTGCAGAACGTGTACAAGAAGCAGCATTTTGCAGTTCACCAGGCAGGGAGGCTGGGGTTTTGAAGAGAAAATGGCTGTTCATGCAGGTTATGCATAAAAACATCTGAGCTGAACTGACCCTGTGTGACTTCCAAGAGGCCACCTCAGCAATCAGTGGCAGATGCTGGAGTTAAGACAGCTGAATCACAGAATCACAGAATGTTCAGGGTTGGAAGGGACCTCAACGATCATCTAGTCCAGCCCCCCTGCCAGAGCAGGATCGCCTACAATAGATCCCACAGGAACGTGTCCTGGCAGGTTTTGAATGTCTCCAGAGAAGGAGACTCCACAACCTCCCTGGGCAGCCTGTTCCAGGGCTCTGTCACCCTCCACCATGAAAAATTTTCTAATATTTTTATGGAACCTCCAATGTTCCAGCTTGTACCCATTGCCCCTTGTCCTGTTATTGGACGTCACTGAAAAGAGCCTGGCTCCTTCCTCCTGACACTCCCCCTTGACATGTTTATAGACGTTTATGAGGTGACCCCTCAGCCTCCTCCAAGCTAAAGAGACCCAGCTGCTTCAGCCTCTCCTCATAAGGGAGATGTTCCACTCCCTTCATCTTCCTGGCGGCTCTGTGCTGGACTCTCTCTGGCTCTCTGCATTGAGCCCTGCTTGTTGCTCTGGCAGATTTTCTATCAAGGCTGATTCATTTAATCCTTAGTCACGTTACCAAAATCAGGCTGCTATTGTTTAACAACTGATTATGAAGTAATTGTGGCAGTGAAGCATTTTTGTGCAATAGCCTCTCTTTATGGTAGATATATCTATGTACTCTTACCACAAATGGGACAAACTTTACACGTTTATGAGCTTTCCTGGCCTGGAGCTTAAATTCTTCTGTATGAGACTGGGTGCTCCATTGTATTTAGCCAAGCTGGTCTGGTTTGAATTGGAGAGGGCAAGAAATAAGCAGCCTTTTAAAAATAAGAAAATCATTTGTCTCTCACATCGTGCTAGTCAATGCTCTGAACAAGCATCAGTTATTAGCAGAAGTAGTAATTTCCCACAGGAGCAAACCATACCGAAACTCTCAAAACCAACTGTGTGAAGGGCTAGTACTTCAAGATTTTTACATTTAACATAGTAATGGAAGGGAATATGATTATATGGATCTATTTGTAGAATAAACATTGTGCCTTCATATGCAGAATTCTTCACTCTGATCAAGAGTCATTGAAGGGAAAGTGTTGATCTTTCACTGGTTTGTCCACCTTCAACTGTACCCGACATGCATTCACAGCCAGGGCCCAGCTCTTTTCAAGGGAAATGCATTCTGAAGAAATTTTGTCCATGAGATAAGTCATGGATTCAATAGAAATGAGTCAAAGATTTATTTTTTAATTTTTTTTTAGGATAAAAAGCAAGTGTCCATAAACATAATCCTCATCTTCTTTCTGTTTATAATTGTATTTAATATAAAAGTACTTCATTACTGGAGAGCAGTCTTCATGGCCATACAATACCAAACAAATTCTTCAGAAGCATGTTTAATTATTCATTTGGCTGTACTATATTTTATGCTACTTTTCATAAATGTTAATCTTTATTATTGCCCTACCAGGAAAAAAAGAAAGAAGGGAAGAAATACCTGTTATTAAATGACCTATCAGGCTGACATGGATGAATGTTGGTAGCTATTTAATTGTTTCCCATCTGCAGTTTTATACAGTTTCTATCAAACTGAAGGGTAATTTTTTTAGTAGCTGCTTATTTTAAATGTACAAAACCCTTGTGTGTAATTCCATTAGCTGCCCTACAGCATTGCAATCTACAGTTTCCCTGAGGCTGTTGTGAAATATTGATGAAATCCTTGCTTTTGTGGCTTCCTCTGATACACTAAACATTTGTCTGATGTTAGTTGAACTTGAATGGATCTGTTCAGAGTTATATCAGTAGTGACTTCAAAGGCTGTAAGGCTGTTACAGTTTTTTTTTACAAACTGAAGTTTCAAAGCCTTACCATGTGGTACTTTAAAAAAACAAAGTTCATATCAAATGAACCAAAGTGCTAGCATACAGTAAGACTCATTACAATTTCAATTTATATAGATATATATGTTTTTGTGATTCTGATTGGTAGTTCGTGCCATTTAAAAAAATGTAGATTGGTATTTAGGGGAACCTAAGATAATGAAAAAAGGAAAACATAATTTGAGACTTGGATTTTAAATGAGGTAATCTATAAATTTAAAAAGCTGCTCTGCTGTTTTCCACAACAATGAATAGGACAAGAGAAAACAGAAGAAAGGCAAAGTGAGACAAAAGTTTCAGACTCATGCTTTCATCAGTAAGTGATTTACACTGGTGCAATTAAAATGAATAATGAGGAAACACATTAGCTACTACTGTGTTCCTTTAATTCTTCAGGACCAAACTGCATTTTAGAAAGCACCACTTGTTTCTGTACTAGCAATTAAGTGCAATGCATATTGATGATGATGTGATGACTGCCTGATGTCTGTCTAAAGCTTTGCCAGGTGAGGACTTTGCTGCATGGGGCAGGGGTGGGGGTCTGCTGCTCGTGCACAGCACAGCGCCGTCAAGGTTGAGTCCTTTGCATTCTAGTGATGTGACAATTCATAGCTTTCATTAGAAGCATATTTGTTGAAAATACAATCTGGAGGATATCAAACACCTTCAGCTGGTTGAAACAATGAAATTGTAAGTTCCAGGATTTTGTAGAAAACAAAAAAACAGAAACGTTTTTAACCACAGGCAAATTATTCATTTACATTGTAAGTGCTCACGCAAAGAACTTGACTGTGGGCTCTGAACATGGTTAAAACCATTTCTGCAACAGCAAGCACCTGGCAACTCAGCTGTTCAAACTGACTGAATCCAGAGCAAGGCAAATATGATAAAAGTTTCTTTTTTTCTCATAATGCAATAACTATGTGAACATCATCCTTAAAGAAAATTATTCGAGAAAAAAATTCCACAATAATTCTGTCCCTGCTATGGTCTCTCAGCTCAACAGAGCACATCAGCTCACATCACTTTTTTAAGTCTTCCTTTTGTTTGGTTGTTTTTTTTTCCTGTTTTACTATTGTTTTTGCTTAGAGTTTATGGGTCACTCACATGTCAGTTCCTTTCACTAATGCTTCAGCCACTGATCATTTTACTCAATAACTATGTAGGATGCAGTGTACAAAAGACAGAATCTGTTCTCCTTTGGGCTGCTAAGAGTCCCACTGAAACTAGCAGGTATTTTTCCTTCTTAACCAGTAAGAAATTGGACATTTAATGGAAAACTTTACAATACAACCTTAATTAGAGTACAACAAAATTAAAGCCCAAAATTGCTTCCTTCAGCATCATATATAAATAGTAGTTATGGCTTCATGGAATTACCTTTGCATGTTTAAATTCAGTTATGGCAGAAGCCACACCAAGTTCCCTTGCTCCTAAGGTGCAGTGGTTTGCAAGCTTGGCACCACAGAGGCTGCTTCTGTCCTCCAGCACTGGATGGTACTGGCTGCTTCTTTTCCTACTCTGCAAGAGGCAGAAATTCATGCCCTAGTATCAGCTACTGTAACTATTTGAAAAACAGAGTTCTAAAAAAAAAAAAGTAAAGTACTATTGGGAAAAAAATCCTCTCTTTTGAGATGACAAGTTGTTGTGGACACAAAATTGCATCACTAGGGTGGTGATTGACACTTCCATACTGAGTCACTTGCAAACTGAATTTGGATAGGATGATAAATAGTAATAACAGCAAAAGGTGCAAATAATTTCCCATTATCAAAAATAACTAACTGGCTTCCTAGAAAAGAGACAACTGAGCATATTGAACCTTTTCTGAGGTTTAGAGAGCATCTGAAACCTTCCTCAGGATGCTTATGGCTTTAGAAATAAGCCTCACACTGACAGGACAGTTAGACCAGATGACAGAGACATTTCTTCATCTCTGGTACCCATGATTCAGAGCTAGACACTTTCTGCTGCCTCTATCATGAGAATGGTAACCTTTCCCTGCATTTTCTTCCCATCTTGCAGAACATAGCAGGAAGTTGTTTCCCTGGTAAAGGAATTTTTAATGTTACCTAAAAAGCTCTGAAATTATATAATTTACTCATGTATTACAAATTTCATATTTTCCGAGTCCTTTCCATGATACTCCATTGTATTTCCAGAGTGTTACACTGGTTTTAATCCCATTAAACTCCAAAATATCTTTGATATAAGAGTTATGCAACAGAGTAGGGATTTTTTTTTCCTCAGCTGCCAATTTATCTCTTCAGCTGATTTTCAAATTGGACTGAATCTATAGCTATGAACAAAGAGTCAGGTTAAGATTTGTCTTTGGGTAGCTAATGTAGTTAGACATTTTTAAGAAAAAGGAATGAGGAGTCATTATCCATTATCTGCACAAAATATTTCAGAGAAAGAAACAGTTTCTGCAAAACACAAAAAGATGTTTGAGCTGAAGCCAGACAAGAAGGAAACAAGATCACCTTATAGCACTGCAAGATTGTTCTACTAATGATGTTATTTCAAATGAAACTGGAATATATATATGAAGAAGTGCAGATGGTGCATGGGTTTTATAAGGATTAGCAGTGTTGTTCTGGACAATGATTCACTGTCCCTTTTCTTGGCAGAAAATAAATTTTCCAGTCTTGGAAAGAAACATGTAGATATATATTTTCAAGAAATGTTTCTCTGTGTGGAAAAAAGAGCAAATTTCAGTGAAAATAGCATCCACTAGTGGAAAAGTTAACAGTCAGAAGGATCACTTTTTAAAAATAAAAGATGTATTCACAGTCTACAATTCAAGGTCAGAAGTGATGTATAACCTGGTGCAAATTACAGGTTAGTAGGGGTGTGAGGGACTGAAAGTCAATCCTGGATTCAGCATCACTAGGAGCTTGGCTCAGTGCCTTCTGCATAGTAGGGTCAAAAGGCTTCAAGGTGGATGTCGGTGGTTTTAGACCATAACTTCAAAGGAGAGTTTTTACAGCTGTAGTAACTGGAGCTGCTTTCTTTTAGTTACTTTGTAGTAATACGCTAGAAATATATAAGGAACTGTTATACTACTTATTACAGACACTACATGTGGGTATACAGGCTTAAGACACCCTGTACTTATGAAATAAATAATGCAAAGTACACTTAAATTACTGTTATTTCTGTTAAATAGTTAAATCAGTTCATATTGAACTTCATGTCCAATGAAATCTTACTAAAAATCACTGTTGGAAGGGCACATGCATTTCTTGTACCCTAGGCTGCCTGCACAGAAGAGGTCTCCACTGTCCTTAAAATGCCCACAGCAATTTAAATCATTTACATAAACAGAAATGCTTTTATAAGTAGGATGCTGAAATACATTTTCAATGCTGCTCAGAACTCTTAACCATCAAAAAGGACCTGACTGCTGGTTTTGTGAAATTGTGGTGGTGCTTTACAATAAGTTGCTTTTACCACTTTCATAGGATTGTGTCTTATACAAAAAAAAAAAAAAAAAAAAAAAAAAAGGGGATTTCTCAGCATGAGTTACTCTTCTGTAAAGGTTATAGTAAACATGTCAATGCCTAATTAAGCAGAAAATTTTATCTGTATTATGGGGGATGTGCAGCTGTCTGGTACTTCTGCTTCTTCTGGTAAACTCTTTTCCAAGGACAAAGGATATTGTGAGGAAGAAACTACTGTATGTATCTTCCAAAGGAAAAAATTGCCTTCTGGTGAAAAATGAGTTAATAGTGTTCAAAGGATTGTTGCTGAAATGGAGAATCAAATCTGCACCGACCCAAGACTGTGCGAATGCTATTTGCTGTCTGTTTCGCCGGATTCCTCCCCTGGGTTCCCTGCCCGTTGCTGTTTTGTCAGTGCCCTGTGCCTGGCAGGGGCTCCCTCCCGGCCGGGGCAG
>NW_008605016.1:23888-24260 GCF_000691845.1 Merops nubicus | reverse complement strand
CGCGCCGAGGCAGGGCCGAGGTGAGCCGAGGTAAGCCGCGCCGCGCGGGTCGGGCGCCCCGCCGGGATTCGCCGGTGTAACCACGTTTCCTAACCGGCACCTGGGTTTCGGAGCGGCTTAAGAGGCTTTTGGCAAAACGAGCCAAGCCACAGGGGCAGCGCCAGCTGGTTCGGGGGCTTGCTGTGAAAAGCCGGGCTTCGGACAGGCGCGCCGCGGGTCCAGCTTGCCCCTGCTCCCCGTGGCTGAGCGTTTTCTACTTGCTGAGGCACAGTGGAAGATACCCGTACCCGCCTCTGCTAAACAGGGTGAACTGCTGCCCTGCAAACGCTTGAGACTCTTGGCCAGGCTGCGCGGCAGACAGTTCAGTGGGTG
>NW_008605016.1:14752-23857 GCF_000691845.1 Merops nubicus | reverse complement strand
AAGGCTGCGCAGAGCGGCCGGAGAGGATGCTCCGGGACTTCAAGCACTGACACTGCTTCCTTGGTGGATGCGGGGCAAAGTCACCTCGCTCTGCCCGTCAGTAAGATGAAGGTAGTAGTATTTACCCACTTCAAAGGGGACTGTAATTCTTCATCATTGTCAGCAAAAGACTTTGAGCTCTTTGGATGAAAGGCTATACAAGTGCAAAACATTAATGCTTTATAGCTGGTGAGGGCATATACATTCAAATACTAAGTGACTGCAGAAGCACACAGGTAGCATATGCAAACAGGGTAGGCATCAAAAGGAAACCGAGGCACTCCTGCAATTTAAGAATGAATAAAACATGCAGTCAGTAGTTTTACATCTTCCAAACTCATTATATATTAAAATAATGTTGTAGCCCCGGGCATGACAGCATCGTAAATAATGATGGCAGAACCTGCACTCTGTGGAAACAAAATGTTTCGGTTTACTAAGTGGTTAACAGTGAAAAGCAGACCGAAGTCAAACTCTTAACAACCCTATACCAAGATCTTGTCAATGCATAAACTAGCTTGAAGAGCCTACGCCACTCCCAAAACAGCCGCAAAAAGGTATCATTCCACTCTGTAGTGCTGGCCTCTAAAAACATGGAATGTGCATATGGGCCGGCAAACTGGCAAGCCTGTGAGGTTGAAAAAAGATTACCATATCTTAAATTTAATCTCAGATGGGTTGCATACTGAGTGGCAGAACTGAGCTGCAAGTAGAAAGGGAGAGGCAGAAGGATGCTTCACTAATGAATGCCATATCTCCTCAGTGCCGTCATTTCAAAAAGATTCAGTGAGATTCCCTCATCAGTTTAAGCATCAACCTAGAAAGATAAGCAATCAGAGCAGTTCACTCGGCAGGGACAGTGGAATTTAGGCCCAGAGACTTCTTGAATCGGTTCTGAATGGCTTGCTTCAGTTCCTAAGAAAAGTAAGTTTAGCCCCGCTTCCTCCAGCTGAGCATTATCCATAAGCTGGAGGTTGTCTGTGGAGGAAGCACCTACGTTTTCTCTCATGTTCTCTGAAACAGTACACAATCCATTTTGCTTGAGACTGCAGTAGCAGCTCAATACTTTTTTTTTCTACAGTATATAAAAGTTTTTTCACTGTTATCTCCTCTTCTGTGGGCAGCTGATTACCTCTAAGAACAGTCAGTGACAAAGCGAAACAGTGTACTTACTAATTCATGATACATTTTGTAGGCATTTAGCTAAAGATAATTCTGCTTTATAAAGGTGTTTAGAAATCCATAAAACTTGACTGGGGAGTAAGGGGTGACAGGCACCTGAGCTAACTCTTAACTCCAGTCATTGTGAGTTCTCAGCTCCTTTATCTTAAGTAGGATTTACCACCTACATTTACATTCTCTTCCAGTTTTAGTCCTAATTCAGCAAATATTTACAAGCCTGGGTAACTTGACTCACATGAGTAATCTTATTGATCTCAGTGGAGCTGTACATATGGATAAAGCTATTTGCAGATGCAGATGGGATGGACCCTGAAGCTGAATTTCAGCAGGTTGTTGGAAACTGGGATAAGCATAGCAGCCTCTCTTGTTCATAACATTTGTAATGATGAGAGGATTGAACTTGATTTTTCATCAGTTATATTGTCAAAATGGGACAAAAGAAATGGTAACAAATCTTATATTAAAAGCCTTCTTGCGTTTAGCTTTTTGATGTTAATTTCAGCTAAAAAGGTGAAGAAAAAAACAAAGTTAAGAAACATTACCCCAGATTTCAATCATCTATTTAATAAATAATATCTTGTATTTTGTATGAGACATTAGAGTACTAAATATCATTAATGGCTATTTATCTCCTTTTTTTTTCCCCCAGCAATTTCATAGTGGGCTTTTCAGAGTTTTTTAAAGGAGCAACAATTAAACCTATAGAGAAGTTCATCAGAAGTCCAGATTGACAACAGCTGACCTGATAGAGCCACCAAAATCCCATGTTCTGCAGCCTCTCCTGCCTGTCACATTCTGCAAGACCTGGAACAAAGGCCGCTGGCTCACACCCAGGGGCTGGGGTAGGGGGGCAGGAAGAAATGGAGGATGGTCATGGGAGGATGTACGTGAAACTTATCTGGTTGGAAAATTCCATCTAATCTTTGGCTCTCGTAACAACTAATGAAAGTAAAAGACCAAATAAAACGTCAGGTACCTCAGATGGATTTCCAAGGGCATTTAGAAGGATCTGTCCAAGGGGACTCTTAATGGTCTGCACTGTTCAGACGGAGGGAAATTGGACATGCTGTTGACTACTCAATTCAGGCTGTGTGTAGGGCAGCATTTAGGGTGAAATAATATCAGACTCCAGCATGGAACTGTGAAAGTCCATTTTTGTCTATACTTTTATATATTAATAATATATACATATACGTATTAACACCTAACATTACATCTTTATGGAATTGCCTTAATAATAACATAGACTGTGTTACTGTAATAGCATCAAAGTCAGCACCACACTAGTGGTCCTATTGACTTCATGGATAGTAAGCATAGTAAGAGTTTACAACATGAGAAAGCAAAAAGAGTATTATCCCTCATCCAATAGATAATTGAAGCACACAGAGATAAGAGATTAGCCAAGGGTCACGCAGAACTGATAACTTGGACCTCTGAAGTCAGATCATAAGGTCAAGCCCATCCTCCTGTCTAATGAGCTGTTACTGCAAAGCATATCATTTGTTTTTTGAAGCAGGCTGCCAAACCAGACAGCTAAAACATACTTGAAAATTCAGTACTATAGAACTATTTGCTTAATAGTAGTTTTCCTAAAATACCCACTACAGTATTATAAATGGAGCATAAAATAGGCCATTGAAAAAGAACCTTTGTTTGGTCAACTCCAGTGGTGCCTAGTACTCTATTCCTGTAATTTAAATGAATGGGATATTTAGAACATGGCACTACAATGAATGAGAACTTCAAACAGAAGCCTCTTCTGTTTGTACAAGGCTGTTCTTTTCAGAACTGCAGGTCAAAAATACATTGAGCTTTTATGTTTTGTTTGTAAAAATAAATGTTTCACATCTCCTTTTTATATCGGCAAAAATTACAAACCTACATATAAAAGAAAACACGGCAGTCCTTTCATTAGCAGAACTAAAACAAACCCGAAAGTCAGACTCAGATTTTTAAGATATCGTAGGAGACTTGAAGTGTCAGCATTTTTAGTAAATTGTATAAAGATGAGCAAAGATCAGCAGCATCACTGTTTAAATCTAGTATAAGAATTTTATCTTGCAACACAATTTCTAATATGTGAAAGAACAGCAAGAAAACTGGATAGCTGAAACTTTTAATCAGTGTCTATATGTAACCCCTCATCTCTAAAAACTTGAAACCTGAAGCTCTTCCAATATGAATCTGATTAACAGCAGTTTCAGATTTCTCTGTATAGAAAATAAAAATTAAAAAAAATCACACTATTCTAGTTTTGGAAAATAATAAAAAGATGGTCAGTCTTGTCTAGACTAACAAATGGCCCTGCAGGTAAACCTTTAGTGTCGAAAAGAAAGGCAGTTTTCCTAAATTAGGCATGCTATCACTAATTTAAATTTTTAATTATTTATTTAACTTAGCTTTCATATGTATCCATGGCTATCTCTTTTTCCAAGTACAGGTAAAGAATATGGGAAAGCAAGAACCATGAAAAGCAACTACTTAGGAGTTATGCCTGATCAGTATATGGATTTAGCGTGGCATTGAATAACTATGGTTATAGAAAATATCCAATTAGCTTTGATAAAATCATAAGAAAAACATAATGTATCTATCAGATAGCTACATATGCATGTTACTTTACAGATGTAAAAATAAAACAAGTACCAAAGCACCCTACAATGCTCATTGTCAATATACAAAATTACCATAAAAATCTGTTCTTTTTAGATATGCTGATACCCTAAATTCTTCTTTGAAAAAGGCATGGGTTGTGATCTTTCATAGATATGTTTATCAGTTAGCTTGTTGATTGTATATTTCATAAAAAATATTATGCACTTCAAATCACATTTATTTTTAAATAAGCTTTGTACACTTCTCAAAATTTATATTCTTAGCTGTCAAAGGCAATGCATTTAAAGAAAACTGAGAATTTGTCTAGTTCCCCCTTGGGCTTATATGGAATATGTGTAAAAATGTTGCCTACTCAATTTATGAAATAAATAAATAGATATTCATAGAAACATTTTCCTGACATTTTCTGTCTTTCTAAAAACATGAAATTCTGATAAAAACCATATAGAAAATCATGATACCATGTTAAGATTGCAGCAAAACCCAGACTATGCACTCTTAGTGTCTAGAGTAACCAAGATTTTTTATTTATCTCAGTATTAAATCTTGAAATCTGTTCTCACAATTTGAAAGAAAATGGCCTTATTTCAGGACAAAAGAAGAGCTCAGAAGTAGTCTGAAGCACAGCAGAAGCTAAAATGTGCAGTAACTTATCCCATTAAAAGCTGGATACTGTAAGTCCATCTCCAAGTGCCAGATGTTTTGCACAGTAGAATTACCCCAGTGATGCTACTACAGCACAACACTACATGGACCTTTACCTTCAGGGGGAACACGGCTTTGAAGGATCTTGTTTTCAGCTGAGCTGGACTTGCCTTTGTTGGAACTCCCCCTTTTCATTGGATTTGCACAACATACGGTGCCCCTGCTGAATACGGTTTTACCTAACAGCGCAACTACGTATCTAAATGCAGCATTTGGACACTGCTCCAACAGGTGAATTCACTGACAACTCTCCACCTGCTTGTATGAGGGTACCTTTAAACGAAGTTTATACAAATTGCTGTGTATGGAAAATCAGGATTGATGTTTGCATGGATGCGATCTAAGAGTCGAGACTTGATCCAAAGGTTTGACCTCAAACTCTGAAAGGCAAAATGTTTCTGAACAGTTTCTGAAACCTGGAACTAATTCCTTGCCTTGTAGATAGTTATGTGGGAAAAAATTAAATTTTATTTTAAAGTCAGTTTCACCAAGTCTTAGATTATATTAGCTATTTTAGAGTGAAATACAAAATGATGTGACAGCAGGTCAACAGGAAACGGAGGTAAATGTAAGGCTGCTGTGAGAAACAGCAGATTAGCATGTTCCCAAAGGATAATAAACAATTCACCTCTTCCCTTTCCAGCAGGGAAAAAAAGGAAATTATAGAAGAATAAAGACTGGAAATATTTCCGCTACGCCACATACGTATGCTATAAATACCAGCGTCTCCACACGCAAGGCCACGTTTCATTAAGGGTCACATAAGCTATCAACATCCATCAGGAGTAGCTTCAGCAAGGTAGGTTTCAAATGTTTGACAATCATCAGTCGAGTACAATTCACATACTGATCCCGCACTACTGTGCTGGCCTTTTTCTTTCTGCCTGGTGACCAGCTGCAAACCTGCTGGAGGCGGAAACGCTGCAGAGCACACCCTGAGCCTGCCTCTGTAAGGAGCAGTAACGCCGAGAAGCCGAACCCATTACCCATTCCGTGCCTGGCCGGGGTCACCACGAGCTTCGACTGCTGCCTCCCCCAGTGCCTTCGGTCCTTGGCAGAATTTTCTTGTAGATGAAGAAAGACCTTCAGCGGTGCAAACCTGCTTACCTGCATATTCATGTAGAACCTTAAAGCATGAAAAGCTCGTTAAAACCTTTCACAATCAGCGATTTCCTTTGCAAGGCGGAGGGCTAAAGCGCTTATGTAGAACTTCCACTGTGAGCTATTCGGAAAGACAAAACACACAAACCAAGAGCTTTCTCCTCATATATGATGTGCATTCTCAAAAGATCATCACAATGTCTTTTTGTTCATGTGTACAAAATATTTAGTCCATTTCAGCATTTAATCTCAAAATTAAAAACCCTATGATGTGAACATAGCAACTCTGAGTCTTTTAGGTGTTCTGAAACGTGTTTTCCAAAACACGAAAAACCATCTACATTTTTTCCTGCAGAAACAAGAACCTACTAAAGTACAGAGTAATAATAAAACCCAAAATAAATGGATGCATGACTTCTTTATGTACAGCTGTAACACGTATTAGGAAATATTCCTTGCTTTTCATCATCTTGCTGCCCTAGATGCAGTCCCCCAGACCTTACCAAATGAAGACCACACTCCCGCAAATATATATCCATTTCAGCAGATGTGGTTACATGAAGAGCACCACTAATCTCTTCAGCTGTTTGCATTCACATGGATTCACCTGTGCACAGGTTTGCCACACCATGCCCGAGGAACAGCTGTGTTGGTGGTGCACATGTGAACCCCACTGGTCACTGGGATTTTTCTCCCTGAAACTCAGGCCTCATGCTCTTACTGCTTACTGAGTCTGCAGCACCTGTAGATTTTACTTCAGAGCACAAGATCCAGCCTGTGATCGGGTGCTGGTACTGCAGGGTGGCTGCCATCACTCAGCATGCTGTGACACCATGGCATGGAGCTACTGTCACCAAGCTGACAAGGGGCTTGGGCTTAGCACTCTGTGCCATCCTCACCCTGCTCCAGGATCTCCTACCCAGCTGTGTGCTGTAGCTCTGCCATGGGTGGAGGTTACAAAGTGTTCATGGCAAGTAGGAAGAAGGGCTAGCTCCCCTTTGGAGCCTGTACAAAATGTGAAAAGCCTTCCCCCTCCCCCCAAAGCTTAGAGGTACTAAGAAAACCAGATGCAGCGGGAGTAGGATAAAGATATAAAAAAACCCAGAGGTGTGGTTGTTGCAAGTCATTAATTGTTTGTGTACTTCGGACGAGCTGTGGATGCAAAGGGCAGGCAATGTGTGTGTTCACATGTGGCAACCTACACTTTGCTTTCCAACTGCCATGTTCCACAGAAAGCAATACTGCTGGTTAATCCAAGTTTTACCTTAAGCAGTCATGAATGAGAGGAGAAGGATTTGAGCACCACCCTCAAAATACAGTGAAGTTTTTTTTCTTTACAGCTTGTAGTGCTGTGCAGCCTATTCCTCTATGCAGGAGAGACACAGGAGCAGCAGGGAAAGTCTGATGTGCAATGGAAAAACATTATCCAGGGCAGAGAATAAAACTAAAATGAGCTTCAAAATGAACGCACAGCTATCCCTGTCATAAGTTTCTGGCTAGTTTTAAGTACCAAAACTGTGCTGCAATGACATAAGCAAAACAAAATTGCAGAGTGTGCAATTAATCAACTGTACATAAGCTTAGAAATTATCAAATTCACACTTTTCTGTAGATGCATTTATTGTGCATGAATTTCACAGTCACATTTTACTGCTTTTCATAGAAATTATATAAATTTATATACACAATCACATCAACACCTGAGTTTATAAAAAAAAACCAAACAACAACACATTTGTATTCCTTACATGTATACTATAAAATCCTGGCTGCATTTTTAATAAACAACAAATAAGGACAGTCTAGAGTTGGACAGCAGCAAAATGCCCAGTATTTGTTTTCTTTTAGATGAGAATCCCTGTATCTGTTGAACACTAGTTATTTCTGAAGTTGTGCCCTAGGACCAAAGTAGGATGGATTCCTTTTTTTCTCCCCCCCGTTATATTCAGCTATGAGTCCACTCCTGATGAAAGCCTTCTTCCCAGTTTTGACTAATGATTACCCTGTCCCCAGAGAGGTATTGGCTTCCAAAATAATTCTTCATCTACACTGGTAGACAAAGTAGTACCTAGAACACGATGGTGCTTTCACCAGCCTTTCCAATTGAGTACATGAAACAGCCAAAAATTGTTTCTCCAACTTCTACAAGACCTTTCTGTCTTCTGATGCTTTTCACCTCCTCACATACACCATTTTAGCTCTCAGATCAAGATGCTGACATTTTTTTGAAGACTCAGAGCAAGGAAGAGTAGCAGACGCATCTTTAATGGGATCTTTAAATCCATTCAACATGTTAGCTGCTAGATCAAGGAAAAAACTTGCTCTCAAGTATTTTTGTATGAGGTTAGTTCAGTCAGCAGAGTAGGCATCTTGTTTATTAGGTGACACAGACTTCGTAACAGGAAAGTCATCAGCCCTGAAGATCCCTCTTACAGGTTCTACAGACAGAATTCTCATCTTCTCATATTGCTTATCACTGTTTTATACCACACACGTGTGTGACATTTGCCATTCTAGGGCACCCACCACTTTTTTTTTTAACTGTAGATTGACCAATCCCAAATTCCTCGCTGGCACAGCAACAGTTCCATTCCTCTTCTTGACAAAGGAGACTGCTCTAGGAAGCCAGTATCTGCCTTGTACAGGATGGCCAACACTGGCAATAACAGGGCTCAGTGACAGAACACACCTACTGCCAGCTTCAGCACCACAAACTGAAAAGACATCCTTTGCAAAGTCTGGTTTCTCTAGAGAACGAATTTGTATTCTTGAAACATAAAAGACAGGTAGTTTGAAGCATAAAGGTTACAGCATTACAAAATAATAGGAACAACTGAACAAAGTTAAACCATTACCTCAGATCCAACTTTAACCTATTAGGAATTAAAAGTCCTTGAAGCTCCAGAACTTGTTTTCCAGAACTGATGATTTGAAAGACAGCCAGTGTCCAGTTGTAACAGGTTTATAGTGTATGCAAAGCTCATACTTCCAGCAACCTCCATTTCAAAAGGTGAGAAATAACTGAAGAGTCATCTATACAAATCAGCCTGGATATTACATTACCTCATGTTCCCTCCAGAGCTCCAGCAGTAGTTTTCTAAATGCTGCTAAGTTTTGGTTTGCTGAGATGTTAGTGCCAATAGTCTCTTGCTGAGCAATGCATTATGTCGCTGAAGATATTCTACTACATCTCCTTGCTTCTCAACTATCTCTTCTAAACTTGAGTTTTCCCTTGAAATAACAAAAGTGAATATGGATTTCAGTAAGTGACAGTGACAGCAGTTTTCTAACATACTAACCTTCACTAGTAATACAGACTAAAAACTTAAAGCACCAGAAGAGGTTCTCATCAGTAGTTTAGGTTATAAAGGTCATAACATTCAAAAAACATTCTTATAAACAGGGTCAACTGAAGGTCTGACAGGATTCACTTTTCAATAGACCTCAAATCTCAAGGGA
>NW_008605016.1:9661-14721 GCF_000691845.1 Merops nubicus | reverse complement strand
AGAGTCAGAATTGTATAGTGCTGAATTAAAATAACTGTTTTGCCATCAGTTCTCACATGAAGTTTGCACTCTTTAATCAAAAATAATTGGTCTTTTCCTTAGCTGGTCATTGTTGCAAACTCATTCCCTGGGCATCTGAGAATTTTTCAGGGTAGAAGCTGAATGAGAAATCAGTGAGGTCCACCATATATTCACCATGGTGTTTATGTCAAGATGGAAGTCAGACATCAAAATTCAAGACAACTCTAAATCCTTCCTGTGTCTTGGATGTCTACTTCCAAGTTCCATAAAATCACGTGCATACTGCATTTGACACCAGGGGAAGTGCTGAAGTATTAGTCATCTCTGCACTTCAGCTTTTTACTAAGCACACATACAGAAGCAACTTGTATTGTATTAGAAAACTTCTATTAAAAATTTTTATGTTACTTTGATGATTGGGTTTTTTTAAAGTCATACCAGACTCATTTCAGCAACTAGAAAAACTTCAAGCAGTCAGAAGATACACAAAGGACAAACAGTAAGTCTCAGTGCTTGTGAGGCTAATGCTGGGTACCTTCCCTGGCCTGCTGAGCACTTCCTTACCTCTTCAGTGCCCCACTGACCTTTAAAGTTTCTTCCTAAACTGGGAGCATGTTCCAAATCCCTCGCTAGAGCCTCATTCCAGCTGCTGGCACAGAACAAAGCTGCAAAGTTTTCTTCTTCATCTATGAATGGCCCACAATGTATTTCCTTCCCTGAAAAAACTGGTGGAAGAAGCTAGGCTTCTACAGGCATACTTTAAACATACCCAATATACTGAAGACATGCCCTAAGCATACTTATACTAACCAGTATCTTTCCTTGAACTCCCATATAAAAGTCAACTAAATCAAACTAAGCACAGTTATTTATAGCACATTAAAAATTCATGCAATCAGCCACAAGTGGTCAAATAATTTCTGTCCTTATGTTTGAGGACTTCTGTATCATGAGAAATTGCCTTTACTATGTCGAAGGTACAGTACTGTGCTGCTTATCATCTGTGCATGTAATATGGCAGCCTTCAGCATTTTCCTTCAGCACTCCTACTCCCACCTCTGCTGTGGCTGACAGACTGAAGATTACATGTAAGTCTACAGAAAGTAATGCCATTACATTAGTCAGTGCTACCTATACATCATGGCTGAACGCAGTCCAATATTAGTACAGATAATCTTACCTGAATCCAATTTCTGAGGTAATGTGACTAGGGTAGGCATAGGTCTTTTCTTCTTCAATTATGTCAGGTCTCGGCTTTGCACGATTGAAGTTGCTTATTTTCACTGCAGTAAAGTTTTATAAATTAGTTGGAAAGTAACCAAATAAAATAAAAGAAAAACTTTATCACCAGGCTCCAACTTAAATAAAAAAAAATCTGTAACAAATGATTATAAGATTGCCTTATAAGAGATGAAGAGACAAAGTAATCTGAGCAGTCGGGAGGAGGGAAAGAAAAAGCAGAATCTATCTCTGCTCTTTTCTGGAATGGCTTTGTTAAGTTAGTGGTGGTTTCAGGAGGTATTTTGTTCTGTGTTTTCTCCTCAGCCCCACTGCTTAAAAGACCACATTTAAGTAAACCTGAATGAGGAAACACACTAAACTTTGCAGATGTTAAACAATCTGTCACCTAAGAAAGGGTGAAACGTTAGTCACCTTTGAGAGGGTACTGAGATTCAGTCTCCAAATTCAGGCCCTAAAGTAAACAATGGGCCGTAAAAAAACTTAAATTTTTGCTAGTAGTATCTAGGTCAGAACTTCTAACTTAGGCTCTTTGACAAATAGTACTTTAACTAGACTACCTGCAATGAAGCAGTGGCTTGTCTGCCTGCTGTAAAACTAGGGCAGACTTGCCATGAAGTATTCAAACCAGGGTGGTTCTGTGATCAGCTCCACATTGCAAACTTTCCCATCAAAACCATAAGTCATTCCTGGCCAGCAATGAATAAAGCTTAAGACTAAATTGAATAGATGTGGAATGGGGCTGGGTGGGGGTGGGAGAAGCTGTAGGCACCCGCTGCATTGTTTGTACTGAGTGATCTTTGAGATGCTGCAGTTGGGGCTGCTTGCTAAGCAATACATCTAATGCCACTAAAAACATTAGTGTGGGTCTGTGAGAAATCCACGCTACTGCAGCAGAAAAAGCCTGTCCTTACAAGTCAGCAGTATGATGGGGTTTATTACAGGCCACCCTGCTAAAACAATGCTAAGACCCTCCAGAGGTTAACTACAAGTTAAGCTCAGAGGTTAGTTATTTCCATGATCTACAAATACAGCCATGAAGGAATGGACGTGGAATTCCCAACAAGCTTGTCTGTGGGAATGTTAGTCTTTTATTCAAGTGATACTTAGAAGTATGTAAGAAGGTCAATACATATGTTTAGTAAGCCTTTTAAAGCTTGACTCCCTGTCCTATCAGTAACAAACCTACAATAGTAAGCTGACATTAAGATCTGTCTGTATCCTACTCTGTTCCATGTACATTTATCTCACTTGGGTTTATCTACATCAAGTGTGTTACAGGTCAATCAGAGCAATTCCTTGTAGATTTCTGAATCCTTGCCTCTGTATCCTACAGCTCTGTATACACATACACTGCAGAATGGAGGTAATTTTAAGGCAGTAGTACTTCACAGGACATTGGGCATCACACAATTTACAAAACAGCTCCAACAAGCCAGAGGAAATACTTATAATTACAATCAGGTATTCCATGCTGCCACTTTGATTTGGGAGGCAGTGATACTTAAAATAAGTCAGGTATGTGAACCTTTTATAGGTAAGCATTTATAACTCGTTCTAGTAGTTAAGAAATAATTATTTCACCATGGAGAAACAATGTATGAACTGGTGCTACTTTCCCTCCAAAATTTGGGAATGGTATACCAACACAAAAAACCGGGTTAATCATGAGTTACTAGTGCAAAGTGACCTTAATCTCCCCATTGTTGCTCAGCTACATTAGCTGATACTATCTTAGCAGTAAGTGGTATCTGCTAAGTGCTTGCCTTGGAGAGGGGCACCCTAACCCTAAGCAAAAGACTGCCCTTAAAAACCATCCTACTAAAGCAGCTTCATGCTTCCATCCAGCCACATACTCTAAGAGAAAAATGTTATCGGAGTGTCACTATTGCTACAAATTCTCAGGCCACTTCCAAAACTGGCCAAGTACATTTGTTTTGCTTCTCTAGAGCTTCAGTTTGATGTTTAAAGTGTTAAAAAAAAAAAAAATCCTAAAACCAGCACTACACAGAGAAGATAGACATGTATCTCTTAGCCTACCTCACCACGTACTGGGATGTAAAACAAGAGAACAAATCACATGACTACCTGGAAAGGGCAGTCTAGAGTGATTGGAGCTCTTCATCTTGAGGCAAGCATTTGGTTACATAAAAATTAACCTTAGTTTTGTACAAACTTTAAAAAGAAGTTTAGAGTGTTGTTTTGAGGCTGAGGAAATAAGGCAGCTGCTGCCAAAAGGAACAGCTTTACTTCTTCTTAGCAATGCAGCTCTGCTCTCTTTCACCTTGGTTCCAGGACTTACTGGACCATTCTTCAAGCCTCCTTCAGCTGGAAAGCACCCCATAGCTTCCTAGTATAAGTGGATTAATGGATTTGATGGAACTGGAAACCTACAAGCTAGGAAACAAGATCCTTTCCATGATAAATAAGCAAAAAGATAGTTTGAGAGCTCTTACAGACTATTACTTTTACTAAGGTAAACCTCCTTGCAGTTACTTAGCCTTTTCTGTCAGGGTAAGACACACAATACAGCTCTTTAAGCTTCAAGAGGCCCCCGTGGTAAAAGACAGCGTTTCACTGGAATTCCTGACTATTAAAGGTCTATTAAAGTTTTGCAATTTATCTCTTATTTCCTGAATTTCCCAGGAAAGTATACCCATGCATGCAAGGAGATGATCTCCAGCATTCTTGGAATAGTTCTCTAGGATGGCCATGCTTTGTGTTCTCTCAAGGCCTTCACTCCTTCAGAGGGGGCAGATAGTCTACTTGAGCCATTCCAGCCCATTCAGGGGAAAAGCCTGACAAGCCTACAGTGTTCAGGCTCCTGCACAGTTGTAAAAGAACGCCACAGTTTAGAGCTGGGGCCTTATTTCTTGTTGCATTTTGATTTCAATGTTGTTGCAGGACAGTCAAGAATAGGTTTTATTTCCTAGATGACCAAGCTACTTGGCAGTATTTCTCTATGTGTCATCACATTACTAAGCACATGGCAAAGTTTTCTCCTCCAAGAGCAGAGACATCCTAGATTAATTGCCAATTAAAAAAAAAATCACAAAAGAAGCCAGATTAACCACTATAGAAATGGCTTTCACCTGTATGTTTTAGGCTCTGTGCAATCCTGAAGGAGGACTCCACTCTCCTTCCTCCTGTTTGATCAGAAGTGATGAGCAAAGTAACTTTTGCCCATTGGCTTTGTTCCCCTTGCCCAGC
The DNA here is from genome assembly GCF_000691845.1 of Merops nubicus. Classification (NCBI taxonomy): domain Eukaryota; kingdom Metazoa; phylum Chordata; class Aves; order Coraciiformes; family Meropidae; genus Merops; species Merops nubicus. The sequence continues at coordinate 10,251 of NW_008605016.1, read as the reverse complement.
CTCCAGAAAAATTTGAGCTATTGAGGCTACTTATCCAAGGTGACATCTCTCTGTGGCTGTACATAATAAGAAAGCAGCATCTCAGAAGTAGAAGCATAAACTATCTAACTCCAGAGAAGGAACTGCACGTCATTTAAACAGACACAACTTCACCATACCCATCTCTACTTTTCTTTGGACACTGACAAAAAACATGCATTTTTTAGTGACTGGTACCTCTGCAGTAGTTTAACTCCATTATTTATTTTCATCTGAGTTAATGCAAACCACAAACTCAGATAGTTTTTAAGATATCAGAGAAAACTATTGGTTCAGCTATTAATCCACACTTTGCATATTTCTGCAATACTTTAATGGAAAGAGGTTTATCAAGCCTTGATAAACCACAGAAAATCTAAATGCAGATAACCTTATAAGCCAATGGTGGCAGTACAAAGCAATGCCTCAGTTTTATGAAGCAGTAACTTATTTTAGTATTAGTATAAATCCCAAAAGACTTTTTTTTTTTTTTTCCTTTTTAAACATTCATTAGAAGGAATCTTCCATTACAGTGCCAAAGAGGAACCGAAGCTTTTTGGGTGGGACTAGGG
>NW_008605016.1:4882-9627 GCF_000691845.1 Merops nubicus | reverse complement strand
AAAGAGGAAGAGTCAGGAGAGTAAGGCACATGTAAGGCAAGCCCACATGCAAATCCCAGGAGCAGTTCTGACTAAGCCAGCTCGTTTTTTACTGCTTTGCAGCTTGTGGTGCACACCTTGGAGGACAGGCTGCCAATCAGACGAGCCTGTTCACAGTACACTTGTGCAACAACTACACCTTTATTGCCACCATAGTGGATCAACAGCTTTGAGGCAACATGAAGCTGTCATTTAGCAGACTTGGGGGCCAAATCAAGCCTAGCAACCCTTCCATCTGTTTTGGATTAGCTTTACTTCCTTCTTCTACAAGCACAGAATCATTCTGTACTTACAGCTGCAGTCGAGTGTCTTGGGGGTACTCCAAGAGAGCTACAAGAGGGCAAACAAAATAGACAAGTAGTAGTTACAACAAGTCTCACTCAAGAAGGCAAAAATTGCCTCTCACCTGTGTAAATCACTAAGCACATCAGGGAGATAATCAGCTCCAGGCCCAGGACTCCCAGGATAAGATACAGGTACACTTTACTGTGATCAGGAAAGGAATGTTGCACTGACAGAATCAAAAGCAGGGCTGCAATACCTAGAAAACAAATGTTTTATTTTACAAGTGTAACAATTTCATTAGCTGTTGAAAATACAAGTACTCTGTCATCTCCAGTACCTGCATTAGGCTGCAACATTTCAGTAATGCTTTTCTATTGCCTCCTCTTTAGCTAAATTCCTTAGCATAGGTGACAATGTAAGCTTAAACTACTGGCAACAAAATGAGGTTTCATTTTAGCATTTGCCTTTAATGATACAGAGCTACAAGTTTTCTTATAGATTTTTCTGACTTAAACAAGAGTGTAAGAAATGCACTAGAAATACATACACAGGGGCTTAAACAGTTTCTAGCCTTGCTGCTGCTATTGATCCCCAAAACTGCTTGGAGGCTACTCATATCTTTCAATTAAGAGGTCACATCAGTCAGTTCAAAAAGAAAGGGTGTCTTCCTTCAAGTGGTGGATTTCAGTGTATTTAACTTCGGCTAACAGTGGGGAAAAAAAAAAAAACCAAAACACCACCACCAAACCAAAAAACAAGACAACAGCATCCTTTCACAGGAAGGTACTTGCATAGGCTTCCAGTTACCTAGCTATTATTTTCATACTTGCAAGTTACTGAAATGAGCACAACTAGTCAAGGAGAGCAAGTGTTAGAGACCTAGCAAGAATTCTTCATTCTTTACCCACCCTATCCTCTGCTATGGAGTGTGCAATGACTGTTCTTTTTTCCTGTAGAAATGCTACAAGTCTCTGGATAAAGCACTAAATGTATTAAGACCATTACTGTAGCTAAAGAACTGTACAAGTTCTCCTTCACACTGTGTTAGGCAAACCAGCTGTCAGGATGGAAGTAGCACCAGCAGTGACTAGCATGACAGGGAGCTTGCAGCAATGGAGCTAACCACCTTCTGAACTGCACATGGTCAAAAGCCTACAGCACACAACTGACTGTGCCTGAATAGTTACACATACCCAGAGTTTGTCTGGTCCAGATGGAGTGGGCTCCACCCAAGACTGATAACATGCTAAGTATTCCAGATGACATTGCAATAGGCAGAAATAGTTCCTTTGCTCTTTTCTGAAACATCCTTTAGCCCTCTTACTGCACACCGAACACATCTTTATCTTCAGAGCTCTACCTAGTGGCCAGAGCCTGAAGTTTCACACATTCATCAAGCTGACTAGCTCTTCTAGTGACTAAATGAAAAGAAATCTAAGTGTTTACATACAACAGGATCATCTAACTTACCAAATCTGGTAAAAAAAGTTCCTATTCCAGTTATTCAGAAGATTTACTCAAGGGAGGCAAACTATAAGATGCAAAAATACTGTAAAAGCCACAACTGTTCCCTTTTCCACTGCTATTTATGTGAAAAATCCCCTCAGCTTAGATGGATTTTAGATTCCTTTGAAGTAGTTTGTAGAAAAGCTACACCAGCTAATTATACCAACACTTTTCAGCTTCACTGAACAGTGATGTAACTTAGACTATACAGTTAAACCACTCCCATACACCACACTTTGTCCATAGAAAGTAGAAAAGGGCAGTGAGAAGTAGAGCTGAATGTTACACATAGCCCCACTGAAGACTAGAAAATTGCTTATTTTACTGATTTCAGACAGCTGTTGAGCAGCAGGAAACTCATCTGTTCCTGCATGAATTGGTGGGCTTGGAAAGAAAGGAGTAGCAGACTTCTGGAAGGCCCAGAAGACCTGCCATACACCCAACCAACAAATGAGTGAACAAATGGAGATCACGACCTGCCAAGCACAGATCTTGCTGGCTGGACATTTTATGGCTGAAGATGAAATGCCTATGACTAGACATGCTACTTGACCTCACACTTCTAAGCATTCTTTCACTACAAAGAGTTGTTTACAATATGCATCTGCAGGCCAGAAAGGTCAATCACGACATCCCTCTAACTAAGATAAATCTGACTGAGAGATGCTCATTGGCAGGTTTTTAAATGTTCATAATATACATTTTTATATAAATGTTCAGTCTTTGTGTCACTGTTTAAAGCTTTAGAAGAAAAAGCCAGGAAAACAAGTTCACTTCACCTGTGGAGTGTATCAGCAGTGGAAGCCTTTTCAGATGCCTTGTTGACCTGTATATGGAGAAGTAACCCCTGCTCCTGACTCTGCTGTGGTGGTGCTGGATGTAGCGTTCAAAAAAAACATGCAGAACCCACAGAATTACTTTTGCAATGATTATGACAGTCTGCACTTTAAGTGGGTGGGTATAGTTCCCAGGGCACTTATCCTCATTTGGATTGGGGTAAGAACAAAACATAGCTGCTAAAAATGCTAGAACAACAAAAGCGACCTGGAAGAGAAAAGAAAATTGAATAAAACTTTCAAAAGTCAACATTTAAATATATAAAAGACAGGCTTATGCAATTTATTATGCATTACTTTCTGAATTGATTTTACTAGAGTTGAGATAATTTATAAAATATTAGACTTACTACAACCACTACATGTCATTCTGCAACCATACTGATGGCTGAAATTCCCAAGTCGTGCCTTCGAGGAGGGCAACCCGTCTTCAGCAGACTAGGGCTTAGAATCTCCTCTTCCCAGAATTTCTTCTAAATGAATTTAACTGTTTCCTGAGTCTCCCCTTCAAACTGATTTTATCTCCTTACTGCATCCTTTCCCTTTGAGAGTCACTTGATTTACATTCACTTCCCCCAGAAATCACATCTTTTTACACTCGTTCAAGTACACTTGCCACTGCTCTGCAGGACAGCCTCATATCTTACTGGTACAGTCTATGTTTCATTAGATATATTTCATAAGTGAAAATCAATTCTTTACTGTATCCATTGAAGATAATCTCCAGGTTATGACATTAGAAAAAAAATATAATTTTTAACACTGTGTAAGTATCTTTGCCAGTTAAAAATCATTCTTTAGCATATTTACCATCAGATTTTTCCATTTTGCTCAGAACTTACATCAGAGTGAACAGACTGGTGACATCAGACTGTATACAGACATAATTTCAGACTAGTGCCATGGTGCCATGACTTTTCCTGTCTTCTAGACTTTCCCCAGGTTTTCAGCATCAGCAAACTTTTAGTCAGACAGCAGAGTCTTGGGTGCATGTTATCTGGTGTATGTATACACACAGGGCTCTCTACATCTCTAGAGGACGTTTTTGTCATAGAAAATACTCTCTGCTCTTTTCATTCAGTGAACAGCAGAACATAGTTTCTCATCCTGGTTAGTTGTACAGAATAAGGGTATTGTTAAAACAGAACTGAAAACAAGAGCAACTCCCACCAGAACAGAAGTCAACTGAGAACTCCTGTATAAAACAGAAAAAAAAAAAAAAAAAATTGATTTGCCTGAAGTCTGCAGAATTCTAGTATCTCTAATGTATTTAGATTAAAAAAGTGTCAAACAAGAGCAACTCCCACCAGAACAGAAGTCAACTGAGAACTCCTGTATAAAACAGAAAAAAAAATAAATTGATTTGCCTGAAGTTTGCAGAATTCTAGTATCTCTAATATATTTAGATTAAAAGTGTCCAGTGTTCTGCATTTCATAACTGATAGAAACACACCAGAACTGAAGATGGAGGAAAGTGTCAGATCTTCATTTGCTATCTTTGTTTCCATACTTAATTCTATGGGTTTCTAAGAACCTACTGCCCCCTTCTCACTCCTTTATACTTATTTTAAATATTTTTGTCATTTCTTAAGCAGGTTTCTTCACAGACATTAATTTTTCAAAACCACTTAATTGCTCTTGATATTAGCTGTTCTCTTGTTCTAGTTGTGAGTAGAGTTAGGTAATTGCAGAGGAAGGAAGAGGAAAGAACAATTTTCACAAAATCATCAGTATCTAAAAGTCATTACAGAGGAGAAACAGGGTAGAAGGTGGGAGGGAAAAAGAGCATGTGTCCTATGTTATCCAGAAGACCATTACTTGAAATGCAAATTAAAACCCAAATTATCTTGAGATGACTTAAGTACCTAGATTAAGAAATAAGATGGCGATTTATCAACAAAACTCTCATTTAATCCTTTAGCCTCCTTTTCTTACAAAGCTAAGAATAATCCTGCTAATTTGTATTTTGTTTGGTCCATTTACTGTTCAGTTTGACATTTTACAACAGTAACACATCTGGTTCTACTCCCTCCAGGTGTTAGGAATGTACTTCAGTATAGAAAATGGCTATATTAAACT
>NW_008605016.1:0-4851 GCF_000691845.1 Merops nubicus | reverse complement strand
TGGCCGGGCATTCCAGCTCCACTCACCTACCACAGCTGTATGTACAAGAGGAAACAGCTGGCATTGCAAGTGGCATTTATTAAAGATATTTTGCTTACATTTAAGGGCAGTCCAGCAACAGGTGCTTCACCCCAGTATAGGGGATTTATAAGAATACTCCTATTTTTAGATACAAGAAGTTAAGCCCAGTTCTGTGTATGTGTATACACAGAGAGGAAAGAGAGGGTTAATACAAAGAAATTATTTCTAGTCTGTATACTTTACACTGCTCTCCAGTCTGATAGGAGGTAGAAGCCTGCGGAACAGCAAAGCTTGGCAAAAGAAAAGCCACTCAAAAATCCAGCCCCACCACACTCCAGAATATCCTGTCCACACGTTCCAGTACCTCATGTAATAAGGCAGCTGCATCAAAGCAGCTATTTGTTGCCTAACTCCATTTCTTGGCAGAGGAGGGTTGAGAATAAATACTCCAAGTTACATACAAATTACTTTAGAGATGCATTACAACTCTACCACATAATACTATGATGACTTCACTTTTCTAGAATCTTTCCCTTTGGCAGTTCATGCATCAGAAGCTAGCCTGGTGTCTCCATGTTCCACAACATTTCTGAACACGTGCATGAGCAGAAGGGAAGGAAGTACAATAAACTTGTTTTCTCCACCCATCTTTTCAGCAAGAGAGGCAACTCCATGTCACATGGCAATTATAATGCATCAACAGAAAAGGACTACTTCTCCATTCTGCTCCAAGCACCAACTGGCCACTGCAGCAGGTTCGGCAACGGCAGCAAGACTTCACCTGGAAAAGTGTGTGTGTGTGTTGTCAGAGGCCTCAGTAGCTTTTCCTCTCTTCACCTTCCCATGCTTCTCTCCATTTGAAGAGAAGGGAAGTGGTGGGGACAGAAGACACAGCAGTTTCCTATGATGAGGGTACCTGACATTTGGCTACATCAGTTATGTTCCCCAAGGACAGCTGGAGAACCATTACTGCTCTACTACCAATGGTACTGTCCACCTTCATAACACAGGCCTCAGAGGCAACCCTGATGGAATGGCACCAGAGTTCTCCTGGTAGGAGACAGGAATAAGGCTAGATACAGAGTTTCCACTGGGAATATTGGTATTTTATTCAGCAGAGCATCTAAGTCTTTCCAAAGTCTACTTGACAGACAGAGGGACATTTCTTGGTATTATAAAGAGGCCCATAAAACATTTACTTCTAAAATTAGAAGGCTACGATGTATTGTTTGAACAATTTCATGCAGCTGTCCAAAGCTAGCATAAACAGCTGCTAAAATAGCTAGCAGCACTCACATACACGTCCTGTGCACTCTGGCTTTATACTATCTTCAGGACAGTTGCATTACAGAATCATAAAATCATTTATTTAAGTTCCCCACGAACCCACGTCCCTAAGCACCATGCAAGTACTATTTTGGTTAGATTTTGGGATCAGAGCTCTTCACTCCTCCTCCTCCTTCATGTTTGGTTTCTATATACTCACAAGCAATGGTAAGCCTCTTCAGGTTATCAAGGATAAGCTCACAATGAGGCAGGAGTCTTTCTACTTTTGTCTACCAGGTTCAAAAAAGCCTTCATAACGTTAAGTACAAGAGCTGTCCTTCACCTGTGCTTTTCACCCTTAACCCCCAGAAGCTGGAACAGGAAGTAACATTTGGATTCCTTTACCTGTCCACCCACTACCACGTGAATCCCCTGGAGCAAGTCCAACTTTACTTGTTCAGTTACTATAACAAATACCTGAGGTCTTCCCTCTGAAATGAAGTTCAGCCTCCAGAAGACATGGCATCAAAATTACCTTAGCCCTCTATAACTAGGATAAGCACTTCTACAGCAATAACAATTATTTTAGAAGTGCATTTCCAACAGCATAGAAGAACTATTAAAAAAAGCTCTTCTTCCTAACAAGATGTTAGCACCAACAATCAGAACAAGAATGAAGCAAGTATCATGTAGTATATACAGTATAAAAATTATTGGCAAATAGGACTGGACTGGTTTGGAAGAACAGCGTATGCAAATCTCAGCAGAGTTCTGTTCCTGTGAACAGCAAGAATTCAGAATAGATATAGAAAATTTTCCTAAGGAAATTATGCTTCCTAAACTTACATGTGTTAGCAACAGAAAATTGGCAAAGAGAACTGCTGGGATAGCATGAAATCTTGGCCTCAATTGGGAATGCAAGGTATGAGATGAAAGAAGTGGTGTATCCAGTAGAGGATCATCTTCCAAACTCTGTGTTATTTCCAAGGAACCCTGGAACAGAAGGGAAGAGCAAAGACTAGTAACAGGTAAGTTCTTAAAGTACAAAGTTTTAATTTTCTGTTAGCAAAACAAGCTTTGTGGGAAGAAAAAAACAAACCACCAACACAAAAACACCACACCACAAAACACAAAAACCTAAGTTAGTAGCTTGAGATCAACTCTTGAACACAAGGTAAACTCTCCTTGTATCTTTATGCAATAACTCAGTGCCTGATAAATCCAACACTGATCTACTGCCCAACAACACACTGAGTCTTGAGGAACTTTATTCTTTAAAATGTATTAAAAGTATTTGAGCATCTCTCTTGAGATGCGACAAGTGTTAGTATGTTTCTGTGAAAAGGAAGACAAAGTAACAATTAAAGTCTCCCTCATGTACTTCATAGAGGTACTACAAAAATCCTTATTGTTCTTACTTCTGTCCAGCTACAGTTGGAGGCAATGACAAAGCTGCAGTGTACTACTGACAGTGTCAAGTGACTGAGCCCTGACCACTAACGTGCCAGAACACCTGCAGCAGCAGTTCAGACTGGATCCGGGCAAGAACGAGGCAGCAGTTCACAGAGTGAAGAAGATGCTACAAAATGCCAGGCAAGACATTCTCTGCTAGCAGTGAAGCACACACAGCTCTTCCTTACCTTAGCACCAAGCATTCAGGCTTTGACTAGACACTCAGCTGAGATGTTCTGGCTACTTAAATTTCCAGAAGTACCTTTTTTTTTGTGGTGTTTTTTTCCCTCGCCACAAGTAAGAGGTGGAACTAAAAAATCCTTTCCTTGTGGACAATGAACTTGACCCAGTGCTCTGCATCTCTGCTTCTAGGCCAGAGCACAGTCGCATTCAATGTATTTAAGCCAAACATACATATCCACTATAAATGCTCAAACCATTCGAGTTTCCCTCTTAGCAGACTGTTGTGTCCTGCACCATGACTTCCTTGCTTCAAGAGATAAAGAACCTCAGGATTCCTAATCGAGTTTTGACCACTCTTCTCTTGAGTCATATCAACCACAGCCCAGAACAAGGCAGCAATGCCAGAGCCCCCTGTGCTCCAGGCTTCGACTCCTCAGAGATGGGCCGCGGCTCACGGGGATAGGAACTGCTCTTAAACCGAGGGCATCTCCTCGCCGTGGTAGAAAGCAGCACAAGCCTCGAGCAACATGAGGCATGTCACTGTTCTAGACACGAGCACAAACACAGAGAGATAAAGAAATCTTGGGATTAAAACGGGGTTTATATTTCGTATTAACCAGGACAACATAGATTGGCTCCCCAGTGTTATTTCCTCAACAGACAGCTGCCTGCAGTGAAGGAAAAAGTCATCAAGGGTTACTTCAGCCAGCAATAGTTTGGTGGGTTTTCTTTTAGCACTGTGAACACCACACTCACCCAACCACAGAGGAGCATGAACAGGCCTCCCTCACCTATTTCATACCTTTTAATTAGCCTAGTCTTTAACTGTAAAGAATATTGCTGAAATATATTTGAGTCTCCCCTGTGAAATCAGTTCAGCCTCCTGAACTTAGAATCACTTTTTTTACTGCATACATCAAGATTTACAAATGGTACTCCTTATGTCACTGATATAAAATCCAGAACCAAAAGTAAACAGATACCCTCTGTCCTACATGCCTCGTTTTCAGGCGACAGGTATAATTTTAGTCTCTGAAAGCAAGTGTGCAGGAGCAGTACTCCAGCAGCCAAGACATCTTGGCTTTTTCTTTTCTGTCACAGAATGAATAGCAGAGTTAAGATCTCACACCTCCCACAAAGACAGTGATCCTCCATAGGACAATACCCTTCTCTCATTGAAACAGGTGACTTCATCTCTTCTGCAATACCATGACAAAGCAGCACACTCCTTCACAGACAAAGCTTTATCAGGACACGTTTGACCATGTTAGTTACTGTAAGAGCAGTTACAATCCTTCTGTCCATGCGGAAATACAGCTAGCATGAGGAAGCACTGGGTGATAACCTCTCTGCATAGATACTAATACAGACAATGCAGAGCAGAGAGAATTAAGAGAGATGATCACTCAGTGTGACATTAAGAAAATCTAGTAAGTATCCTAATTAGATCAAACACAAGTTTAACTGAATTAGTAAGAGCCAAAAACAAAACTATGAAGAGCCAAAACCCCTTACAAAAAAAAAAAAAAAAAGTCTTCTCTTGGACACCGATGTCACCACCAGCATAGGTTAAGGCTTCAGCCTCTTGGCTTCCTGATCCATTTCCAGCATGTGACCAGCTCCGCAGCAACCCAGCCCCAGGAGGAGGAGGAAGGTAGGGACAGGCAGAGCCATGGCCAGCACGCCTTGCCCGCACAGGCTTCCAGCTGAGGAGCGGGAAACACCCGAAAACACAGAGAAACGCCGCGACCACGGCAGCGCACAGCACATAAACCAGAGACCATGCTTACAGGTCTGTCTGCGAAAAAAACAACCCAGAAGAACGAAACAAGCCAAGGGCCCCACTTCGATTACGTTAATAATCTCAATAAAAACAACCGTACACACAGGTTTCGTGGGGGCATGTCGGCCCCGGCCGGGCAGCGGCAG
>NW_008605015.1:0-1565 GCF_000691845.1 Merops nubicus | reverse complement strand
GGCAGGGGTCCCGTCTTGTCCCAGGCACTCTAGGGTTTCAGCAGGCTGTGCACGCTGAGGATGCAGGATTCCCTTCCCGGGCCCCATGGCATGGAGTCGCCACCTTCGGCCACAGCCACGCTCTTTCAGCTCCAAGAGGTGCCTCAAGAGCAGCTTGTGTTCCTAATAAAAGCCAAGGAGATCACAAAAAAATGTTGGACTGAGGGGCTGAGCCCTGGGAAAAACCCTCCTCTCACTGAGGACTGACAGCCTGACCTGGCCCAGAGCATTGCCTGTGGTCACACGCCTCTGCACCCTAAGGTGTCAGTACTAGAGTTGTGCCACTGGTGCTTTCAAAGAGGAACAGCAGTTTCTATTAATTCTCTCACTTTCCTCAGACTTACACTGAAAAAAAAAAAAAAAGAAAAAAGCATTCACATATCAAAGGGGTTTTTGTGAGAAATTCAGGATTGAACTTCATGGAAGGAGCGATGTCTAGGCAGGCTTCTTCTGGTAAAAGCTAAGCCAGTGCTGACAAGATATGTTTTGAATTGACATGCACCAAAAATGCAGCATTTCTGTTGGTCACTACTTTATCTTTAGCCATTCCAAGAGACAAAATCAAATCCCTTATCTCTTTCCTTTTTCTATTCACTACAAGAAAGCAGAGTCCCCATCAGCATTTGTTCCCCCACACTACAGCGAACAAAGAAACCCACTGGTTTTCTTTCCCAGCCTGTGAATGTGTTTAATCCCTCCTGAAGCCCATAGATGATCCTGACCTCGATTCAGAGAACAGGAGGACAAGCAGAGTTCATTTGCAGTGTATTCTCCTCAGCTCTATTTGGGAACCTGGGAGTGCTAACACACACCATGGTGTAAGACCATGATAGAATCCTCTAGACTGGAGAAGACCTTTGAGATCGAGTCCAATCATTAAACCAGCACTGCCAAGTCCGCCACTAAACTATGTCCTTCACCAGCACATGTACATGTCTTTTAAATCCTTCCAGGGATGGGGACACCAGCACTGCCCTGGGCAGCCTGTCTGGGGCTTGGCAACACTCGGCCCATCAATCCAGCTGGTGTAGACCCCCCTGCAGAGCCTTCCTGCCCTCCAACAGATCAACGCTCCCACCCAGTGCCTCCAAAGCTGCCTTCTTATTTTTTACCTCCACAAGCTGGGAGAATTCAGTGAAACGTATTTATCACTGGTCATCACTTTTTCATTTCAGTTTCCAGTTGGGAAAGAAAGGAATCTCGCTTGACATCTTGGAATCCTCTCTGTATGTTTCAGCCCCAAATGTGGCTATAAGAATAATTTAACTAGCAAGATTAAGCAACTACTGTCTGAATTACTGAAGCTGTAATTAAACTGGCAAGAATCAAGGAGAACACGTGAGCATTTTCTTAGCAAAAGAAATAAATCTATTTCATTCTGAAATGAAATGTCAGAGAAGAGAGAGAAGAGAGAGAAGAGAGAGAAGAGAGAGAAGAGAGAGAGGAGAGGCCCGGGCAGTGCCCGCACTGGTTTAAATAGTGTTCAGGTACTGACGTCCCGGGTCCTCTCCAGGTTGGCGCAGGCT
>NW_008605014.1:393-628 GCF_000691845.1 Merops nubicus | reverse complement strand
GCCTCGCTGCTGTGACCCCTGTTCCCTGCAACTGGTGCCTAGAGCAGGGACAGGGAGTCGGGCAGGCTGCGCTTAAATGTGGGTGCCCTATAACGCTTAAATGCGGTGCGCTTAAGTGCGGAAAATCTCCAAAAATCTCGTGAAAACGTGATTACGGGAGTGCAGTGTCGAGGCAGCAAAAGAGGGCTCGACCGGGAAGAAGTCGGAGCCTGGAGCGCTGTGCTGCAGAACAGAC
>NW_008605014.1:0-380 GCF_000691845.1 Merops nubicus | reverse complement strand
GGCAAATCGAAGCGGCGGTCTGTTTACTCGATCGTGTGCTCTCTAAGAGAGGGGAAGAAGCGAGTACAAAAGACTTAGGAGCCCTTATTAAGTGGGCACGAAAAAAGGGTCGCTGTGCTGACACGACCTTTTCATTTAGCCCGGTTAAGTGGAGTGAACTTGGGGACTTACTGTGGGCAGCACGCCCCCACAGCGAGCTGGCAGTGGCCAGCTCCGGTAGTGAACTCAGGCGGCACGCTTGGACTGAACTTTCAGCACGATTTTGAGAGAGACTGAGCTTAATCATGGGTGCTAATCTATCCCTTGAGCAGAAACAGACCCTAGAGACTGTAGGGCAGCTTTTACAAAGGCAGAACAGAGACATTTCCCATGCTAAACTG
>NW_008605013.1:0-2909 GCF_000691845.1 Merops nubicus | reverse complement strand
ATCCATTTGCCAAAGTTCGAGAGCCTTTAGGCCTTTCGGGTTAACCCCTAACCCTAAACCTGGTCCATGATGGCTACACTGAGGGCAAACACGGACAATCCCGGTAGCATCATTGCGGGTCAAGCCGAATTGTTTTTGCAGTGCCTGAGCATTTTGATGGAAAAAGGAGTGGCTCTCTTGAGCTCGCTCAAACTGGTTGTTAGGGGAACATGAACAATCCAGCTGACTGCAGCATATGCATGGGCATTGCCTTCACCCAAGCCCCATTCCCACTGGTGGCTTTGGATGTGCATTATACAGTAGGGCTGTCTCCGGACTTGCAGTACTTGTCTCAGTTGCAGAAAAAACTGACCCAGTCTCTGATTTGTTGTTCACCATAACAAGGCATCTTCCAAGCGGTGAACAACCCCCACTACATAAAGGAAGTCAGAGACAACATTCAAGGGCTCTTCAGTCCATTTTGAAAAAGCCCAAAGTACTGCAACAAGTTCCAGAGTTTGCAAGCTATCTTGTCCATCGCCCTGAATCAAGTGATGCCGCCACTGTCCTTTTTCAGTCCACACACAAGCAGCTTTTCGGCTTCTTTTGCCTGCATCCGTGTAGACTGTTCTTCCAGGTACCGGTGTGGCAGAGCATTTCGGCCGCTCCAGCCAACTATTCTGTTTCAGGACTTGCCACAGTGGTCCCTTTGGCTTCTTATTGTGAACGATGCCATTCAGGCCTTGCCACAGTGGTCCCTTTGGCTGCTTATTGTGAACGATGCCAGGATACCCCAATAGAGCTTCCTGCAGGGGTATTGAGTGCCGCAGCTGCCATTCCAGATCTTCATTCCACACAGGGATACTAATATTTTCTGGTTCTTGACCTGAAATTTCTATCAGGCGGTCTCTTCCCTTCCGGATAACTGCTCCCAAAGCTGCTGAACGCATCATGATGCTCAATTTTGGCTGAGTAGGTAAAAAGATCCACTCCAGTATCCGCACTGTTTCTGATGCTTTGTTATCCCGCGCTCCCCCTTTATCTTTTTGCCATTGGCAAAGGAGACCAAATGGACTATAGTAATTGTTTATTATTAGGAGAGATAATGGGATGTTTTCAAGTCTCCGCATACTCCATCCTGCAACAACCTTCTGAGAGATGTAGGATAAGGCTTGTTGCTGTTCTGCAGAGCAAACTCGAGGTTCTTGTGCCCTTGTGCCTTGAAGCAATGGCAAGAGAGGTGCTAAGTCTTCGTTGGTGATACCAACAATATCGCGTACCCATTGTAGATCACCAAGTAACTTTTGAGCATCATGTAATGAGTGTATTTGAGTACATAATTTGACCTTCTGTGGCCGTACTTGAGTGTCTGAAATTCGCCAACCAAGATAATTCCATGGTGCAGTTTGCTGCACTTTCTCTGGAGCTACGACCAGTCCACGGCCTTTCAGGTGTTGATGAATCATTTGAAAGTCCTTTGTATCAAAGCTTTGAGCTCTTGCAAACAGAATATCATCCATATAATGATAGATGATAGTGTTTTTCAGCTGACAGCGTAGAACCTTTAAGGCCCAAGCAACATATAGTTGACACAGAGTGGGTGAATTCTTCATTCCCTGGGGTAAAACTATCCATTCTTAGCGTTTACTTGGCTCAGCGTGGTTTATAGCTGGTAATGTAAAAGTGAACCACTGTGTGTCTTGAGCATGTAAGGGAATAGTGAAGAAACAGTTTTTCAGTTCAATAATAAGCAATGACCACCATTCTGGAATCATGGGCAGGCCAGGCTGTAGAGCTCCCATCGCCTGCATCTGGGTATTAACTTGTCTTAAGTCATGCAGGAGTCTCCATTTTCCTGATTCCTTTGGAAGAACAAAAATTGGCGTATTCCAGGGGCTCAAAAAAGGCTTAATATGTCCTGCTTCCAGTTGTTCTTGCACCAGCTTTGTTGCAATTTGCAGCCTCTCTTGGGTCATCGGCCACTGATCCACCCAGACAGAAGTATCAGTCAACCAGGTTAGAGGTGGAGTAGGCTGCTCTTCAGTGACAAATGCTAAAAACTCTTCTGAGTCATCAAGACGGCCCAAATTTGTGATAATACAACACGTCCAATCAGGCCATCTAGTGATCCTGGTAGATCCATCACATAAGGACACAGGGTAACTTGCTGTCCTTCGGGAAATCGGAGGGTAATTTGTCTTGCAATTATCTGTGGATTTTTCATGCCTCCTACCCCCAACACCTGGGATGTAGGTTCCTGCAAAGGCCAGTCACGTGGCCATTTATGCATGCTGATGATGGTGACATCAGCTCCTGTGGCCAACAGAGGAAAGACTGAAAATTGTGCAGGCCCATTACTCAATGTTAGTCATCGTCGAGGCCTGTCTGTTAAGGTCTGAGTGAAAAGCACTGCAGGTCCAGTGAAGCCAAAACCATCTGCTCCTCTTGGTTTTCTCTCTCCTTCCCAGTGCTCTTTTTTGGTTACAGTCATTTGTTCAAGAGCAATGATTTGTGCAATTTTACTGCCTTGTGGGACAGTCATAGGTTGGCATAAGGTATGTGCCATGATTTGAATGATGCCAGTAAAGTCCGCATCAATGACTCCTGGCAGAATAATAAGTCCTTGAATGCTGGAGGATGATCTTCCCAGCAGTAAACCACCTATTCGAGAGTTCTCGTGATACAGTGGTCCTTTAGCAGTCGTGGGAATGAGTGGCGGTGTGGTTAACCTCTATTACTGTTGCCAGGTCCACCCTGAGCCTTCCTCGAGTGGCTGGCCTGTTGCGGACCAAGTGGCCGTCGGGAAGGCAGTCATTTGTGTCTGGGCGCGCTGCCTCGGCGCCCTCTGCTTGAAGTTTCCCAGTTTCTTGCAAGCTGTTGTTGCATGATTGTCCTGATTGCAGCGATGGCACCACACTGTTTTACGACAG
>NW_008605012.1:905-1220 GCF_000691845.1 Merops nubicus | reverse complement strand
GGGTGAAGTTGGGTCATCATGGAAGGGGGAAGTTGGAATTGGGGATTTGGGTCTTCATGGAAGGGTGAAGTTATGGACTCATGGAGTTGGGTCATCATGGAATTGGGGGGGTGGGTCTCCATGGAAGGGTGAAGTTATGGACTCATGGAGTTGGGTCATCATGGAATTGTGGGGTTGGGTCTTCGTGGAAGGGTGAAGGTGGAATTGGGGAGTTGGGTCTTCATGGAAGGGTGAAGTTGGGTCATCATGGAAGGGGGAAGTTGGAATTGGGGGTTTGGGTCTTCATGGGAGGGGGGAGTTGGGATTTGGGGGAAG
>NW_008605012.1:0-210 GCF_000691845.1 Merops nubicus | reverse complement strand
GGGGGGTGTGGGTCTCCATGGAAGGGTGAAGGTGGAATTGGGGAGTTGGGTCTTCATAGAAGGGTGAAGTTATAGAATTGGGGGTTGGGTCACCATGGAATGGTGAAGTTATGGAATGGTGAAGTTGGATCATCATGGAATGGGGACATGGAATTGTGGGGTTGGAATCATGGAGTTGGGTCCCCATGGAAGGGTGAAGCTGGGTCATCA
>NW_008605011.1:0-748 GCF_000691845.1 Merops nubicus | reverse complement strand
CTCTCCTGGGGCTCTGCAGTGGTTTTCCTCTTTCCGTTGTTTCTCCCCTGATAGATTGTGGTGTCACATCCTTACGTCTTGGTGTTTCTTGATCACGTGTGGCCAGAACTGTGTCACTGTGTGTCACTTTGTGTCCCTAGCTTGAGGATGAGACATGCTTGAAAACCTTGAAGCATGTGAAATTTGAATCATTTGTGAAGGCTTAGGGCTGAGCCTTGGTGGTGCTGTGCGTGTGAAAGTACTGGGGGAGACACGACACCTGTCCTCTCTGTGCTCAGTGTTTATTTTCAGCCTTTTGCAAATATGGCTGAAAATATCTATTACCTGGCTTGGCTTCCATCTTGAGGAATATTGGGTTTGTCAGTTTCTTTCCCTCATGCATGATGTTTGCTGTGGATGGTAGCAAACGTCCTAACTGTCATGATGAGGTAAAGGTGGTCTTTTTTGTGTCTTAAAATGTCTCTGAAAGGAATGCTCTTGCTTGTGCCCTAGACATGGTGAGAGGTCAGTGCAAGCTCAGTGAGAGACAGGCTCAATGCAGAAGAGGGGGTTCCACCTCTCTGGGTGGTGCTTTAAGACATCAACATCCTTTGGGAGATGTGAGTCATGAGAGCTGTGCGTAAAGGGCTGTTGAAGGAGAAAAGAGAAATTATTTGCTTCTTTCCTTGTTTGAAACCCATCTGTATTGTCATGGCATCTTAGTTTGATCTTCCAAAAGAAGTTTAGCGTGAAGACATGTTCCTGCAGG
>NW_008605010.1:0-9328 GCF_000691845.1 Merops nubicus | reverse complement strand
TCTTCAAAAAGTGAAAAAAGAAAGACCTAGGCAACTACAAGCCAGTCAGTCTCACCTCTGTTATCCTACAGGCTGGCCAGTCTTGCCTCCGCACCCAGCAATATCTTGGAGCAGATCCTCCTGAAGGCTCTGTTAAGGTGCATGGTAAATGAGGAGGTGGTGGGTGGCAACCAACATGGCTTCACCAAGCACAAATTGTGCCTGACAAATTTGGTGGCTTTTACAATGGAGTTACAGGATTGGTGGATAAGAGAAGAGCAACGGACATCATCTACCTGGACTTGTGCAAAGCATTCAACACTGTCCCACATGATGTCCTGGTCTCTAAATTGGAAAGAGATGGATTTGATGGATGGACCACTCAGTGGATAAGGAATTGGCTGCATGGCCGCACTCAAAGGGTTGCGGTCAACAGCTTCATGTCCAAGTGGAGACCAGTGACGAGTGGTGTTCCTCAGGGATTGGTACTGGGACCGGTGCTATTTAACATCTTTGTCAGTGACACGGACAGTGGCATCAAGTGCACCCTCAGCAAGTCTGCAGACAACACCAAGCTGTGTGGTGTGGTTGACATGGTGGAGGGAAAGGATGCCATCCAGAGGGACCCTGACGGTCTTGAGGGGTGGGTCCACGCATCCTCATAAAGTTTAACAAGGCCAAGTGCAAGGTCCCTCGCCCAGGTCGGGGCAATCCCAAGCATAAATACAGTCTGGGCAGAGTATGGATTGAGGGTAGTCCTGAGGAGAAAGACTTGGGGGTGCTGATTGACAAAAAGCTCAACATGAGCCAGTAATGTGCAAGTGCAGCCCAGAAAGCCAACCATATCCTGGGCTGCATCAAAAGAAGCATGGCCAGCAGGTCGAGGGAGGGGATTCTGACCCTCTGCTCCGCTTTGGTGAGACCCCACCTTGAGTACTGAGTCCAGCTCTGGAGCCCCCAGACATGGGGGGAGAAGGACATGGACCTGTTGGAGCAGATCCAGAGGAAGGCCACAAAGATGATCAGAGAGCTGGATCACCTGTCCTGTGAGCACAGGCTGAGAGAGTTGGGGTTGTTCAGCCTGGAGAAAAGAAGGCTCTGGGGAGACCTTATTGAGGCCTTCTAGTATCTGAAGGGGAAGAAACCTGGGGAGGGACTTTCTGCAAGGACTTGTAGTGATAGAACAGGGATAATGGGCTCAAACTGGAAGAGGGTAGATTTAGATTGGAAATTAGGAAGAAGTTCTTCACAATGAGAGTGGTAAGACACCGGCACAGGTTGCCCCAGGAAGCTGTGGGTGCTCCATCACTGGATGTGTTCAAGGCTGGATGAGGTTTTGAGCAACCTGGTCTAGTGGGTGGTGTCCATGGCCATGGCACGGTGGTTGGAACCAGATGATCTTTAAGGTCCCTTCCAACCAAACCACTCTACAGTTCTATGACTAGCGAAGATGAACAGCTACCACAAGAAACTCAGGTAAAACGCAAAACTTTCCCCCCACTTGGGTTTAATTCCAATCTCTGCAACATTCTTTAGTCAACAGAAATAGCCTAGAAACTGCTAAATTATAACATGGGTACAATATACTTCTCTGGAGCAGGGGAAATGGATTAAGGGTCTCTTCTTCCCCTCCCTTGCAGCAGCTCTCTGTGGATGTTCATGAGAATCTGCAAATTATTCAGACAGTGGTATTCACCAGCAAGATCAGCTCTGCCAATTATCCCTGTAACTATCTATTAAATTTAAGAAACTCCTGAGAGGCTGAGCCTGTCACAGACTGGGAGCTGAAATTAATTCACCAAGTAAGAAAAGTTTTTAGGAAATTCTTGCCACAGATTGCTGTCTTGGACCCTCACTGGAGAGGGCCTGCAGACTCCACCAGCAAGAGCAAACTACTAGCAGACCTCAGTGGAACATGGCACAATTAGCAGCATTAATGGATAGACTGTTCATTTAATTCAGTTTTTTGTTCCACAAATAAAGTCTTCTGTCTGTTTTTTATTTGGTTTTATAAATTAACCTCCTTCTTTTCTCATTAAGTAAACAATGAATGAAGGATTGCTCTGTGGGAAAGACGCAAGTGCAAAGGGCAGTGGTTTTATACTGCTGCAGCAATTTCCTTTCATGCTTCCAAATAACTGCTCTAGAAGGCAGAAAATCATTGACGTCTAATCATTTATTTAGTAAGATACATTGTTTTCTTTTAGCTTAGGGAAACTTGTGGCTGGAAAGCTACACTAAAAGTTGGTCTGTTTCTGAATGGTCCCCAGTCCTGCAAACAGTGATGGAGAAATGGGTTGCCTGTACCAGACATTAAGCAGTAGAGCAGTACAGGAAGTGAAGGTCCATGGTCTGATGCACTTTGTTAGTTGGAACTAAAGTTCCATCAGTCTCGTCTCAGGCACTTCAATCTTCACTGTACCCCTGGTGCTCAGGTTCTCAGAGGCCTGGCTGAGCCATAGCTGACTCTGAGGTGGACCTCTCCAGGGGGCACCTCACTGCTGGTTTGTTTGCCCCAAGGCGGACCTTGTTGTGGTCTGACTGAACCTCACTTTCCCTCTGTGGGTTTTAAAACAGCCACATGCTAGGATCCTGCTGAGAAAAGCTAAGCTTTATAGAAATAAAGCCAAATTTTTTCTTTCATTTCTCCCATCTCAAAGTGTAACAGCAGGTTGACAGAAATGACCATTTGCTCCTGCTCAGTGCCTGTGAGACAACCTTAGAGCACTGCATGCAGAGATACGCACATGCTGGAGTAAGTCCTGCGGAGAGCTACTGAGAAGGTCAGGGAGCTGGAGGACAGGACATGGATGGAGAGGCTGAGGGAGCAGGGCTTTTTCAGCCTACATAAGACAAGGCTCTGGAGAGAGCTTATCACTACCAACTACATCATGGGAAGATCTAAGAGGCTCAGCTGGATTTCCCTTAGAGGTCTACAGGAATGGGGCAAGAACAATAGGCACAAGCTGACCATAGGAAGTTCCAGCTGGATCATGAATTTAAAAAAAACCGACACTGAGGGTAATCAGGTGTTTTGAGTACACCACACAGAGAGGCCGTGAAATTTCCATCTGGGAGCAACTGGCTCTTGTTGGCCCTGAGCAGGCTGTCAGACCACCAGAAGTCCCTTCCAGTCTAAATTATGACTCTAATTCTGTGACGCTATGTTTAGTTTTTGAAAACAAGGAAGATGTCAGCACTATAAACACACAAGCAGATCTATCTCAGTCAAAGCCAAAGGCAGTAACAGGAGAGTTGTTATCCCCTCTGCCTTTTCAAAATCTCCAATATAACAAACCTGAAGACTGTTCCAGAATCTTATTCCTGTGCATTTATCCCTGGCCACTGCTGAAGGCCCCTGGCACTGGTATGGCCCTCTTCATAATGCAGTACCTTATAACCCTATTGCCAATGGGATGCACTACATGGCACCTGGGTACACAACTTCTCTCTTGGTCCCACCAAGAGGAAAAGCCTTGCAGTGCTGTAGAGTGCACGCATGTGCGCCTCTGGTGTACAAGCAACTGTGGATGCAAGGAGCTTCTGCACTTAAGAGGAGCCTCTGCTACATGCTTAGCCATCAAGGCACTACAGCCATAATAGGGGTACGCAACACCTCGGTGTTCCCACTGCACTGCTGCAGTCTAGTTTAAGTTTGGAGATGCTAACAGTATTATAAGCCAGTCACACCAGGATGGACCCTGCCCCATATTCACTCGGAACTCTACTGCTACTGCTCTGCTGGTTCCTGTGTTTCTGTGATACAGGTGTAGGGGTGTCTTCAAATACCTCCAATGGATAAAGGTTAATGAGAAAACATACTCAAGATCTCACAGATACAAAATCAAACACAGAAATGTAACTAGTCCCAAATCCATGGTTTTCCACAGCACTGTGGATGGAGAATCATTTTGTATCAGCAGGCTCCTCAAGGAGGCTCCTCAGGCAGCAGTACTGCCAAGCCAAGGACCACCACTGCTGTCACATAGAGGCCGAGGGATCCTGCAGGCAAACAGCCTCTTCCCTAGGGAAGTCCCATTTACCTAGAGAGGCCAGTAGACTGAAAGGGTTCTGATAAACCTTCTACTTTCCATGCTGGGCAACAGCTCTGTGCTGTCCTCCTCTCCAGATGCAGTAAAAGTTTCTTATTTAATTAGATTTAAAGGAATTTTAGAATTTTGTTTCAATGGGGACAATTAACCAAGTGACAGAGAGCACTGTATCCTCCTGCCCTCGTTCTCACTTCATCAATCTTTGTGTCACTCACAAATTTTATCAGAAATAATTTTATATTTACTTCCAGATCACTGCCAAAAATGATGAATAGCATGGGGGCTCTGACTGATCCCTGCAGAGATACATTAAAAATGTTCCCATTCAGTGATGATTCCCTATTGACAATGACTTTTTGAGGTTTGTCAGTTACCCGGTTCTTAATACATTTAACATGTGCTTCGGTGAAAGTATATAGTACTAATATTTTAATCATAATGTCATGTGGAATAAAATCAAACGCCTTACAAAAGTGTAAGTATATAACATCTACACAGTTATCTTATCCTCCGAAGTTGCAATCTCATCAGATAAATCAGGTTTGTTTGACAAGACATATTCTCAAAAAAAGAATGTTGAATGGCATTAATTATATTCCCTATCTTTAATTCTCTAAATCCTTTCTCAGTTCTTCTATTCTTTTGCCTGGGACTTATGTCAGACTAAGCTGCCTGCAGTTACCCAGGATCTTCTTCTTGCACAAGTTCACTCTTTGTGAATTTCCAAGAAGTGTAAAAAGTTAACAGAAGCAGACCGAGGATCTTCTGCATGAACTTTTTTTGATTTTTGACTACAAGTTATCTGGCCCTAGCCATCAAAAAATGTTTTAACACTATCTCACTTCACCATATTCTACAGACTGAACTGGTGGTGCTGTGAAGGCAACACACAGTTCTGCGTAGCCTTCATCACACATAGCAGGGTCTGTCTGCTCACAGAGACCAACCAACCAACGATCTGAGAAGGCAGAGATGAGTTTGGTGGGAAAAGGACAGCACTCAGGAGTCTGCTCACACTGAACACAGAATCACAGAATGGTAGGGTTTGGAAGGGACCTCTGGAGATCATCTAGTCCAAACCCCCTGCCAGAGCAGGTTCACCTACAGCAGGTTGCACAGATTCACATCCAGGTGGGGTTTGAGTATCTCCAGAGGAGACCCCCCAACCTGTCTGGGCAGCCTGTTCCAGTGCTCTGTCACCCTCACAGTAAGGAAGTTTTCCTTCATGTTCAGACAGACCTTCCTGTGTTTCAGTACGTGCCCACTGCCTCTCATCCCCTCACTGGGAACCACTGAAAAGAGTCTGGCCCTATCCTCTCAACGTTAGGATCTTCTAATGAAGATGAACTTCATGAGGTTGCGCTCTGCCCAGCTCTCCAAGTCTCACAGAATGGCAGCACAGCCTTCTGGTGCGTCACTCTTCCCTGTTTTGTATCATCTGCAAACTTGCTGAGGGTACACTCCACCCCTTCTCTCATGTCACAGACGAATAGGCTGAAGAAGTCTGGGGCCAGTGCTGACCCCTGGGGAACTCTGCTAGCTAGGGGCCTCGGCTAGCTAGGCTGCGCTGCTGATCACGGCCCTCTGAGCCCTGTCGTTCAGCTAGTCAGCAGGTCACTCCATTTCCAGGAACACTCTCCCTTGCACCCTGCCCTATCCCCATCAGTCAAACCAGCCAGTATCCAGGCTTACATTTCACACCAAGACTAAACCATCCCACAGCAATCTTCACAAGCAACAAAATACTTTCTACCAACTTTGAGTAGGAATCTCCATCTCATTCTGGTAGATTATGACCATGCTGCAACTTTCTGTGTTTTATCATCTTTCAATTATCAACAGCCATGCAATCTACCCAGGCATGAAGCTTTCAGTGCTACAGGGACTGCTACTACTTGTACAAAATGCCTTGGTGTACCTCTTCAACAACACAAGACTTTCCTGGGAGCTGGGCCGAGTCTGTGACTAACCTCCCAGGAATTAAGGGAATCTTATCTAATAATTAATAATATAATACACAAAATTCATCTACCACAGAAGACCTATTATTGCTTCCCAAAAAGGGACCTGAGAGATGAATACACTTCACTGAAAAGCCCTCCTGTGCCTAAGGATAATTCATGTGCTAGTAGGTGGTGCTCCAGAGAGCTAGGACACATACTAGACAGGGAGCTTTACAAATACCATCAGCCTGATGTGCATCCAGAAGGGAGTACAGAGCCAGTGTGTTTGTACCAGACAGTGTTGTTAAAATGGAAGAAAATTATGCATTTAAAACTCCTCTAGCAGGAGGTACAGTAGCAGTTCAGCGAGAAATATTAAAGACACTTATTCCACTTTACCCATTAACTATTTTTAATTTTTAAGCAAGTTATTACAGCTACTATAATATTATACATTTTATTATAAATTATAATATTATAAATATTATATTACTCATTCAAAAAGATTAAATGGTCTCAAATAAGAGAAGATATTCTTGTTGCTGCTTTAGTAGCTCTTTGTGATTGGCTACCTGGCTTCTCTACTCCTCCTTCATGCTTCTCTAGGACATCATCTTGCATGGCACTGGGTGACCTCAATTCCTCCTCACCCTCAGGGAAAGTAGAAACACCCGGCATCAAGCAGAATCAAGTTCTGAACCAATATCCCAGTGAAGTGAAACCATGCTGTGGGGCTGTTCTGGTGTCCCAGCTGTGATCTGTATCACATAATCTAGGAGGCTGCAAAGCGCTAACCTCTCTCCACGCCTGCACTGGTTGTTTGGACTCCAGAAGACAGGCAGAGTGGCACTCACAGAGGCAGTCCCCTAGTCAGAAGCATACCTTGGGCTGAGCCAATTTGCCCCTAGAGTGCCTGTTTCTCTCAGTGGACTACAGAGAGATGCTGGCTGTTTGTGGCATGTAGGGCATACGCACCACACCAGCCAGGCCGGTCCCACCACACAGGACAAACGTCAGGGCTGATATACTTCTTCCATCTGTTAAAAAAGACTCTCATGTCAGAGTTTACCTGCACTTCCTGCAGGGTAGTTTCCTATCATGCAAACTCTTTAGGGTGGGAAATGGCCCTTTTTTGGTTTGTGTTTGTATAGTACGGAATAAAAGCAGGATCATAGAGCAGAACCAGGTTCAGCATGAGACTTTACAACGCAAATTAATGACATAGTCATTAGGATCAGCACTGGTAAGAGTGAGCAGGTCCCCGGTGCAGACCCCAGCTGACACTCTTTTCAGTGTGCAGCTTACAGCACATTCCCATCAGACTCCCCAGTGAGGGGGTGGAAAGTTGATCTAGCTATGAGAAGGGAAGTCTTTGTTTGACATCTCCCTGCAATGGGAGCCCAAGAGCAGCAAATCACCCTATCAAAAGGAGCAGGACACATCCACACTGGACTTGGCTAAAAAGACCATACACCAGTCTCTCAGTCAAGAGTGAATATGGCAAGAGTTGTGCTCAGACTGAGACAGGAGCAAGACCACTTGTCCCCTGATCAAACTTTCTGTTATAAGAAATGCTTCTCACCAACAACCTGTGATTCATTCAATTAAACCTGTGACATGTAGCCTTTTGCCTCCCATCTGGGAAACACAATGTTAGTTTCTCATAGTCCTTATTCATTCCCAAAGAAATAAGTACACTAGCATCATGAAAATGTTCCTCGTTTTGAATTTCAGGCATCTGATGCTCTGCTTCCAGGTACTTCTCTGCCACCCTGTGTACAGCCATTTTAGAAACAGCACAGACAAAAACAACAGCGCTATCATTGAACAAAGCTCCACCATTCAAGGGATGGACGTTATCAATCTAGAGGCAAAGGACTTTAACAAAATGAACAGGAAAGTATCCATGTAAGGTGGAAGAACGAGGAGACAGAACAGTAGCTTTTCAATCAGGAGCCATACACCGTATGCCTTAGGAAATAACAAGTTCAATAGTCAGTTGATAAATAGCTTGCCACCAGAAGGTGCATTCAAAGTGACACGTAATTGCACCTATATAAGCACAGAGTAAGCAAGAGCCATGCTGAACTATTCTACACGCAGCCCACTGCCGCTGTGTTTTCCCTGCCTGCTAACACAAATATCATCTCTCACAGGCAGTCCTTGCCCCCCTAAGGTCATGGGCACACAGATGGAGTCACCCCAGGACAGGGGTGCAACGAAGAGCCTCAGAGCAGCTGCATGCCCAAAAACAGCTGCTCCTGGCCAGGTGATGGAAAGAGGAACACATGAAACTGGAGCAATGTTTCTTGGGTTGGGGTAGATTTGTCTCAATTTAAGAGGCTGCATCATGTGGCTGCAAAATTTTTTCCCCTCAGGACAGCTGGTGCTTTCCCTGATGCCCCTTTTGTGCTTCTATACCCTAATTTGGAGTGGTCAAAGAACCTGATCTGACAGCAACCCGAGCCACACAGGTCCAGATCTAGCAAAGCACACATTCAAGTTTAAACCTGTCAAGAGGTTCATTAGTTTCAATGGGAGTATTAAAAGATTTAGAGTCAAGTACATTCGTAACTGCTTTCCTGAATCAAACCCTAAGTGAAGAGCTTGTCAACGTAAATAAAGGCACCAAAACCAGTCCATGAAACGTATCTGCAAATACGCAGGTAGGATTCTGTGTGAGCTTTTCAGCATAATTTAGCTCCAATCATTGTAAATATGCAACAATTTTGAATTCACTCTAGAGTACGAGATTGGCGCACCTTCTAAAGAAATCCAAACAGTGAATAAATGCATCCTATAATAACTAAAGATTTCATAAAATTAAATAGACACTGTCAGGTCCTGTTTGGCTCCAAAATGTTGGCATTTCACAAACCACTCTGCAATAGAAAGAGCCCTTTGATTTCTCTAGAGGCTCCTCAGGCTGCACCCTGATGGAGCCTGCCCCACTGTGTGCATGGCTGAGAGTCCTAACACCGGACACCCATGGGACAAGGGAGCACAGCAAAGTGGAGGTCAAGCCTGGCCCTGCCCCAGCTGAGCTCAATTCAGGAACAAAACTACCAACGAGCAAGAGGTCAGGGACACGTACAACATTTGCTGAGCTCCTAGAGCCCGTGGTTCTATTTGTTATTACAGAGAAGTGCTTTTCTACAAGGGAAGGTGAAATGATGCTGGCAATGTGGCTTTAAGAGCCCGAGGGAGGGGAAGAGCAACGGCAGCGATGTGAACAAGCTCACAGCACCTGCTCCCAAGCCAACGTGATGTAGTCAACTGAGCTGACAGTTCTAAGGAGGACGGTGTGAAACGCGTGTGACCCAGCCCCGGCACAGGAGCCAGCTACCGAGAGCC
>NW_008605009.1:15502-43851 GCF_000691845.1 Merops nubicus | reverse complement strand
GGGGGCAGTGCCTGCCGGGCTGCCGGGACCAGCCCCACCGCCGCCCGCGCACGAAGCACGAAGCCCGGCCCGAGCAGAGATCTCCTCCCCACCGTCGGCCTCCAAGGTGACAAGGGGAACAGCCTGCTTTGGTTTGTGCTCTTCACTCCTCCAGATACCCGTACGGAAAGTCCACAGAGTTCTGACATTGGTTTTAAGCACCTCACTGTAGAGCGTCTTGGATTTATTTTTTTTTCCCCAAAAAACTGTTATTTGGAACGCATCCTTCTTGCCAAACACCCTTTTCTTCTCTTTAAGCACTTTAACCGTTTTTTTTTTTTTTTAAACCACTCAGTTTCACATCTCTTCTCTACCCCACACCAAGAAAGCACATTTCAAGAAGCTACAACTGCTATTAAATTTTGCATAGCCTGTAAAGCACATTAGCCTTCCAATAAATTATCTGGATTTTTTATTTTGACACCACAGTCTGGATCTCTAGCTAAATGATGTGATGAGAGTGTCTAAATCCCTAGCACTTTCCCTCCTTAACCAAAAGCAAGGCTTGTGTAAGATGATGTAAGCAAGGGCTGCAAAACAAACTTTTGCAGATCCCCAAGCGGTAAGTCTTCTGCCAATTACAGCTAAATCCAATGGAAAGCAACCCTGAACTAATAGCTTAAGCCTTTCAAATTCTCATCAGTGTCTGTTAGGGGTGTGTTATCAGAGAAGAGAAATGCATCTTCTAGTACAGTATTGCACATTTAACTGAACTATCACAGACCCACACTTGAGGTGTAACTATTTGGCTCCTGTTAGTTTGAGACAGGGCCTTTCTGTATTGGATGTCTGGGTCTTAAGCAGCAGTATCTGTGCATATACACCACCATTTGCCTCTCCGTTTTTATAAACTGATTCCATGATAAAAGTCACTTAAAATAACGCCAAACAACTTTCAAACCACCACTAATATGAGCTTTCAAACAGGTTTCCATCTCATAAATTATTTGGGTGATCTAGTTTCACATCACCCCAGGCAACTTTACATGCATAACAGAGAAAATTATCAATATGCAGAGATCATTTGGCAGCAGCATCTCCACTAGAAAAGACTTGTGAAGTAGCACTACAATTTCAATGCATTGCATATGGAGTTCAGAAGAGCTGTTTAAAACCAAAGCATTAGGTCCACGTTTGCAAAATGAGCAAAAGACAGTCAGTTCTCCTTCAGGTGCTCAGTCATCCAACTTGCTCCAGAACCAGCACTTGGTGGGCATTGAGGAAAAGAGAGCACTGGCAGCGGGTACTAACTTGCTGCTTCTGCTAGCAAAGTAATCTCAATTGTTTTCAGAAGATTTAATAACAATCCAAAGGGCTTAGCAATTTCAGAGACCTCAAAAATGGAAGACATTTATCTAATTAGTATAAACTTGTTCATGCGTCATCTTCAAAGACAGTGCTGGGAACATTTTCTAGCACTGGTGTTTTCAGTTATTTATATATGGATGCTTCATATTATTTTGTAATAACAACTTATATTTTAGCTACTTCTGATATTTTATGTTCTGTTCACCGGTTCTGATGTTCCTTTCCTTTTGATAGGCTTCTGCTATCTGTGGTCAGTGCTTAAGACTCTGAATATTAGTCTCCCAGAAGAGGAAGAAAAATCGGTGAACCATAATCTGAGTGTGCCTATATATTTGGCTGTATTTCCCACCGCTAGCACATTTCCTTGTCCTGAAGCTCAGATGGGTCACAAACATTTCTTAATCAATACTCTTCCTCTGGAAATTCATCCAAGAGCTAATTTCTCATTATGAGAAAATTCAGCCTCAGGAGCTGAATCAGAAATCAAAGCAGAGGGGAAACTGACTGTTTCCAGAGGACCCTGTACAAGGACCACTTCCTGAAGGAAACTCATGTTACTGACAATTCTGCTACCCCTAACACAGAAGTACAGCAGCACTATGTGGGTGCCTGATACCATATGATGCCATTCATGAGTTAGAGTATATACTCCCCACCCATCCAATTTCAGAGGCATTTCCACAGCTCCTATTTCTCCTTTCAATTATTTTCTCCTCAAATCAAAGTGTTTGAAAGACTTTAAAATATAGGAAGCGTTTAGTAACTGATTATCTGAAGTTACCAACTGAAATATTTTAATGACAATTACAGCTACAGCTAATGTGGAACACAGAACTTGGATTCCAGCAAGAAGACTTCAGCTGAGCTTTTTTCTGTGAACAACAACAAAAAAATGCAGTAGTCAAGGAAGGAGATGCAGGATCAAGGACAGAGACAGGTAACCAACAGAGCAGTCATACCCCAAAGTGTGTAACAGGTAACCAACTCTCTTCCAGCCAGAGGGTCTGGGTCTGTAAACAGCACCATGGTAGGAATCACTTGACATCATCCCCAGGCTTTGCAGAAGCCAGTCAACAGAAACGAGCCTTATGTGGCTGATCCAGCATCTCTCATTTGGTTCCTCCTTACTTTCATGTGTTGGCAATAATCTCTTATGAATATCAGCTGGAGCTGAAGAATTCCAATCAGCACAGACCAGAACCACTGCATTTCTTTGAAACCAGGTAGCAAATCCCTGGCTATTTCCTACGGCATCACCTGCTCCCTGCTGCCTCCACCAGCATCCTGACCGACCTGTCGTGCACCCCACACTACCGAAAAGGTCTCAAGCAGGTGGGGCAGAGACAGTTGATGTTTTTGTCATCAACATCTCAGGGACCAGAAATGGTGCTCTGTTTATGCTATGTGCCAGGAGTTGGATCAGTGGTAGAGAGTTTTTAAGACAGCAAGACATGGGAAAATTTTTCAACACTACCTGTTATTTAGAAGGCTAAATCTCACTGTGTTTGTATCGTTTAGAACCAAAAAGCTACTCCTGGCCTTTTGTTGTTATTCTATTAGCTGTGACTACAAACTATTACCCTAAAAATTATGCACAAATGTCACTTGTCAATAGTACTTTAACAAGAATAAAAAAGGTGCAATTTTTACCAGTCAGACTGCAAGAATTTCCCATGATGCTGTGGCACGTATGCAAAGCTTCTCAGCAGATTGTTCCACAACGAGGGATTTGCAAGGCAAGAACTAAGGGGATTATTCGATTCAGCATCTACTCAAGTGGCCAATTCCTTCAGGAATCAATACTAATCAACAAGCTAAAGCCTTGTAAGAAAAACTGGTCAGCATTTGAATCCTTCCTGCTGCAGCAAGCTGGGCTCTGAGGCCTTATGGTCTAATACAGATACCTCAGACACTGCAATTTTTGAAAATTCTAACTGGGACTTAAAACAGACCCTGTACGTTCTTTACGAACAGCAAAATATAAAGCTCACACTTCCAATTAAATTCTGAGAAGAAAAATACATACGTACATATAAACAATTTGGGTCTAGCATCATCTGCCTGTCAATTCACACTTCAGCTATACAGAAAAGACCTTAACATGAGCACAGGGAACAGGGATTAAAATAAGATCAATGCATTTTAGAGCAAACACAATCCCATCCTCACACACATGACTTTCACATTAATAATGTCAGGAAATTTACTTTTTCCTATTATACTTATCTTTCAGGGTGAATTCAGGGATTCTTAAGAGCCATAAGAATGGTTTATAATATATTATATATTACATTATGTAAGAAGAATAGATAGGTTTGACACTATACATGGGGAAAGAAGGGTGTCAAAACTTCAGTAAGAAGTTAGTGGGGAAAAAAAACACACACCTCTGAGGTCCTTAGGGAAGAAAAAACAAGGGAAAAATAACCCCAAACCTCACACAAAAGAGATTTAGGTTAGGCTTTTAACTAGTCCTTTTATTCAAATAAAGCCCATGTCTCATTCCCACATCTATATTTCCTTCGGTGTCATATTAAAACAGAAACTTTCAGATGATCAATCAGACCAGTGGCCCCTTGGCATCTCTTAAGACCCAGCATCCGAGCTGTGTTTTAACAATCCTACAAGCCCTCATTCATCTATCTGTAAGAAGGAGAAAGTGCACAAATTTGGTTTGCTCTCCATTACACAGTCACTCCAAATCCCATTGCAATTACTAAGTAATTCTTGGCATAGCTGTATGAGAATGACCAAAGAGAAAAAACTGGCAGGCAAGTCATGTTGATGAGGTGGAGCAGGAGAGCTGGGAACACAGTGTTTCCAGGAGTGCCACACACTTTTATGATAGGGAATAAACTAAATGATCCAGTAGAACAGAACGGCTTGTCTGTGTTTATCACAGGACAGCTCTGTGTTAATAACAGGAAGCGTAATGACTTCACACTGGATGAGTAGCCAGATTCAGAAGGAAGAGTACTATGGTTTGGGGTTCCCAGAAAATAGCTCAAGGAAAGGAGTGATCTGCAGATATGAACTGTTCTGCAGCAGTAAGTGTGGCAACAAGCAACAGTTGGGCAAACCTGAAACAAAAATACCACCTTTCAGAGAAATTCACCTTCACACCAGGCAAGTTTGATGAACTGACAAAACTAGGATTTTGGTATTTTAAATAACGCCTAAGAGCAATTCAGACAGATACGTAAGTTACTGTGAAAAACGTATGACCAGATGTTAAATCCTCTATGCTGAGCCACTGCTAATCTGCTAGCACACCCTGTGCTCAGTTCTGAGCCCTACTCTTCATCTGTCAAAACATACAGAAATCATTCCTAGCAGACAGGTCATTTCTTCCACAGCCCTTTTAAATCTGCAGACAACTGAATATAAATGTGTATACATCTATAGATATATGCATGGTTTTGAAAGCTTAATATATAGCTATGCTTTGTACCTATTTACATGCACTTCCCATATACCTTCACACTTGTTTATGCTGAATAAAAGCTCAATATTTTAGAAAACCAAGTTAGTTGTTGCACTAGGCAATGATGATTAAAACCTGAATATTTCATAGTGGTGAATAACACTGCCAAGCTCTAGGGACCAGAGCAATTAGAACTGGCATAAACTAATGTTGCCTAATCTTCTGCTGCTTCTGTAATGACTTATGTTCCAGCCCTGCCAATCATTTCTCAGAAGGCTGACCCACTCTCCAGCTTTTTAGCTATATTCACGGCTCACGAGTGTTTGGAAGGCTGTGCTTGCTTCCACATGTGCAACTGCTGCTGTCGCACAACAGCAGCCCACAACGACACTTTGGACTTTTTCTGCCAAAACCATCCATGCACTTTCTCAGCACTTTCCTGACCCAGGTCTGCATGGAGCCAAGGAAGTGAGAAGCTTCGATCAACAGAGCTCTTTCTCCTGTCAGATTTTATCTTTCCAAATCACCAAATAAAATAATTTCTCAATCAGCAAAGACAGAAAAATCATGCAAACAAAGCAGTTTCAATCCCTCTACCCACATTTAAACTGGCTGCCCTCTAGACCCAGACTGCGAGCCTTTTCATGCCAGCAGCTCTGCTGAGCAAGTCTCTGGAAGCCTTCAGATCTCAAATGTTAACACATTCCCGTGCTGATACAAGTTTAACCTCAGGACAAGAGAGGAAACAAGCTGCTACGCACAGATTAGAGCTGATGAGCAGTAGGTAATGACTGGAGCTGTGTCAAATCATGGTTGCATCTCTTTTTTTGCGGGGGTATATATGGGTTCACACACTGAAGTTTTCCTTTGCGATTACTGCACAAATACCTAACTTCAACCAAAACTCTGCCAAAAAAACACTTGTAGGGACTTGCCTGAATGGGACAAGAATCTCCTGGCAAGTGTGGGCATAGTTTTGCTTGGGAGGGTTCAAACAAGTACACTTGCAAATAATAGAAAGGAACAGGAAGTTAAACTGTATTCTACTAAACTCGGACAATTTTTTCTTCCGAAAATTGACGTGACATTGCCAACCTACTGTATGGTGATGTACTTATCATAGAATCATAGAATCCTTTAGGTTGGAAGAGACCTTTAAGATCATCAAGTCCAACCATTAAGCCATTAGGGCTCTAAAGTCCTCTGCTAAAACAGATCAGAATCTGTCAGGGCTGGAAGGGACCACAAGGATCCCCCAGTTCCAACCCCTCTGCCATGAGCAGGGACACCTCCCACTAGATCAGGCTGCCCAGAGCCTCCTCCAGCCTGGCCTTAAAGACCCCCAGGGATGGGGCCGCAACCACCTCCCTGGGCAACCCATGCCAGGGTCTCACCACTCTCATGGGGAAGAACTTCTTCCTCACATCCAGCCTGAATCTGCCCACTGCCAGCTTTGCCCCATTCCCCCCAGTCCTGTCACTACCCAATATCCTAAAAAGTCCCTCCCCAGCTTCCTTGTAGGCCCCCCTAAGACACTGGAAGGCCACAATAAGGTCCCCTCGGAGCCTTCTCTTCTCCAGACTGAACAGCCCCAACTCTCTCAGTCTGTCCTCACAGCAGAGCTGCTCCAGCCCTCAGATTCTACATTTAGCGAAGACATTAAAATTTTTGTTTCTACATGAACAGAACCAAGACAAACTTTGCTGATACCTAGCTTTGAATTTATTATTTTTTTACTTCTGATAGGTCCTCAGCCTCTAATTCTACCAGAACACTCTTACTTCTATCTTAAACAACCGTATTTAGAAGAGTATTACAACTGCTGACAAGACATGCTACTTCTAGCTTGCATCCATCAGTGGATTTATATTATCAGACTGCTGTTAATTTTTTTGTGTGTTTTACCTGTGCATTTGGCCATTTCTTAAGGACCTCTAGCACAAAATCTAAGGTTCCAAGACTCTAGGCCAAAGATCTGATACGATGGATAAGAAGAACAGAAGTGCATTGATTTAATAAGACATAACAGGTGTCATCTCATTACAAATGCACTCAGAAAGATTCTGAGTGTATGCACAGCCCAGTGTGTTTGCTCCATCAGTTGCAATTAAAAGAAAAACCAACAAAATAAGTCATTTCGCTCATTCTAACATCACCAATGTCTGTCTGTAAAATCACTGTATCAATTAGAGGAGTTATTAGCAATTTAAGCTTTTTTTTGTGTACACAGAAACAAGACAGAGAGGAACTTTAAACGGAAATTACTAAAGGTCATAACTTAGTAATAGAAAATCAACAGCACTTTTCCTTTATGGCAGCTCCCAGCACCTCAAATGCTAAGAGCTGTCCGTTAACCCATCAGTCCTGAGGGCTCAGAAGCTACCTCTACTCCTTGTGACTCTGGCTGTGCAAGAAGAGAAGAAGCACTTGTACCTCTCTGAAGGATCCATGCTGCTAAAACAGTTTGCAATCCCCTAAGACTGGTGGTCTTGCTCAGGCCCTTTCTATTATTAATATTAAAGTCAGATACAGAATTTACTATTTCCCCGATCAAATCTTCCGAAGTTGAAACTTCAACATCAGCCTGGAAGAAAGTCCAAAAGGCCTAAATAAATCAAAACCACACAGAACTTATATCCAACAGAGCTCTGTTGTCCATCTCCCAATGGCTTCTATCTATCCAACAAAACACAGCCAAGTAAATCTTGTGCAAGGGAAGTTTTTGTTTACAGCAATGCCACAAGGGGAAAAAAAGAAAAGAGCTAAGAGTCATTACTCCAAATGTGTTAAAAGTAGTCCATCCACAAACACCACTGGAATTTGTCTTGGGTTTCTCCAAAGGACTTCAGTTTGGTTATTATATGTAATTACAGTAATCAGGAGTTCCTAACCAGGTTCTGAAAACATCAGGTTGTTAAAATAGAGGAGATGTAAGGAATTGTACTTGCTCTTTTTTACAATTCCTAGGTTGTTACTTTCCGTTTCTTGCTCAAAATACACAGGTCAATTTTGCAGTTGTACTTCTTTAAATAAATAAATCAGTAGATTGGTTGTTTATTCTGTTTCCAACCTAAAGGCCTCCCATATGCCAAAGAAAAACCAAGTTCACAATCTTTCTGCAAGAACACTAAAGCCAAAGCACAGCTTCTGTATGGAAGCTAAAATTGATAGCCACACATCCAGAAAGGTGAGCAAAGTAAGTTTTGCTCACCAGCCAGAGATAAATGGACCAGCAAGCCTGAAAAACTAGTTTCAGAATTTATAATTTTGAAAATGTAAGCCTACTAATAAATAAGTACTTGGAACATTTAATATACTTTCTCAATTCTAATATCTCCTTACATTAGTCTAAAGCATTTTGCTTTTAAGTGTTGAAGACTTTGTGTTCCTGAGAAAAACTTTAATTAAAATTACAGTTTAACAGCTGCTGATGCAAAGAAGCTTTATTTGCCTTGCAAGGAAACTCTGTTGACATTGTTGAATACACAAGCACTTAAGTTAACACATCAGATGCCAGGCAAAATCGCTGCTGTATTGGAGTAAATAATTTTTTTGGTATTGACTTCACTAGAGCCCAGGCTGTAAGTGTTGGCTGCATCAGATAGTTTTCTGGTTTGGGTTGTTTGTTTTGGTTTTGGTTTTGGTTTTTTCTGTACTGTTCCTTTAAAACACAAGTGAGATGCCCTGACATGCATGACTTTGAGAGAAAACTCGAACTGTTACTCCAACACAGTGAAAATGTTAATCTAATGGTCAAATCAGAAAATACTTCCTGAAAAGTCTCATCATGGTTACATATGAATTGCCATTGATAAAAGCAAGTCACATCATAATTTCATAAAGGCCCTAGTTCACAGTATTCCACAACCTATCAAACAAGTGCCTCTTTCTTGAGAAGATTTCAGTGGAAGAGAGGCACAGGAAAGAAGCAGAGACTTAATCACCACAACTGGCAACAGCCACCCCAGCAGTGGCAGAACAAAGCACATGGTTCATTGCCCTGCCTGTGCTGCTGCCCTTCACACTGCACTCACCTCTGCCAGGTTAATGGCCTAATACATATTAATGGCTCGGTCAGAAACCACTCTGCTGCATTTCGTACTCTCCCACACACAAGGTAAAAAAACCTTGGATGTAAATAACGCACAGAACCCATGATTCAAGTAACCTCCACTGCTTTTCAGATTTTCCTGAAAGCATATTCTCAGAGAGCCAGAACTGAACCTGGGCTAGGGCAGGGCAGAAAACAGCAGCAGCACATCTTGTGGAACCAAGAACGACGCTCCAGGGTAAAACCGCTTTTGTATTACCTGTGTGTTCCCTGCACTCTGTTTAGTACCGACATTTGTCCCTAACCTCTATTCAAGAAAAGTATATTAAAAAATATACTTTTCCAAAGGCTTTTTAAGCCCTCTCAGAAACTTCTACGGGTGTTGCAGCGTTTTAGCACTGGTAAACAGGTTGTGGGCCCCCCAAAAAACTAGCTTATTTAAACAGAAAGACTACATGTGATTTCAGATGATTCTGGATTAGGAACCCAGAAAAATGGTACTCCCTGAAATTCAGGGACAAATGAAGAATCAATCATTGACTGGAATGTTTTGCTGGGTGGAACAACAGGTAAAGATTATATACATATATTAAAGAAACAAAACCAACAACAACCTGAACAAAACCAACATCACACTGTCAATCTTCTTCACTACAAGTAGCATTTGTAAGTAGACCATCAGACTCCAATACTTGACTTTCTGTCAGAGAGCTTCTGCAGTATGTTTATCTCCTAAAAAGTTATCTCTGAAGGTTAAAACAAGCTTGACAATAATAGTCAGATGGCATTTATCTGCACAACAAACTCAGTTACAAACCACCATTATTTATTAGAGATAAATCTCAAGCCCTCTTACACATTATAACTAGTTATATAAATTAATCTTGCTCAAGACACTCATCAACATTTTCTAACTTTAACATCATTAAAACAGCATTCACCAAGTACCCCTTGCCATAGTCAGCAGCTGTTTGCTCTTAGCTTTCTGCACCTTAATCTTGTATTTGGCTAGGCTTAATGAAATTAATATTCTAGCTTCCTTCCTCTCCTCACACTTAAGCTCCAAGGCAAAACTGTGTCAAGTTAAAAAAAATGTAAATAATATTTTATTAATAACATGTAGAACTTGCACAGATCAGAGAAAAACAAAGCATTTGCTGCGTAAAATTCACTGGAGGTTTTAAAAAAAATTAACATATTTGGAAAGGGCTTTAAATTACAACTTAAATCTTTGGCTCTTCCAAAAAAAAGCTGCAGAAATATCTGAGAAAAACTAATGCAAGTGGTACCTTTAGAAAGAAAGAACAGAATTTTAAAGTGCTCTCTAAAACCAGTACTGAATTGTATGGTGATCTGATATTTTCACCAGTACGTAACTCACTACATGAAGAATGTAGATCTGCAGACCAAGTTCTCTGGCTTCCCTTAAGCCCAAAATGAGACAACATGACAAACTTACAGATTTCTGTTCTGTAAAATTCTTCTGCCACCAAAAATATTCCTATACTGGCCTCCTGTTCAGAGGTACAGAGGCTACAATAAAAGCAAGCCAGCAGAACACCTGAGGGATTTCAGAGTTTAATTCAGCAGCTGATGGTATTTAACCATATGGTCAAGTTAAGTTCTTTTCTGAATAAGGACAAAATCAACATGTGCTCGACTGAACCTGAGCTCAAATAGACTTAAAATTTGACTCATAACTGGCTGAATTTAGTCGCACAAAGACGTGAATACACTCCATCTCTTTCTACACACTTAGATTTTAGGTGAAGCAAAACACTCTTGTCCTGTCTTTTTGTTGGGACCCATGAACATTCACCAATTGCCCCTACTGACTGAATGTAAAAATGTTTTTGAAGAGAAGCACACATACCCCTCAACGATCTGAGATTGAGGATTTATCTCCAGGCATGGCTCAAAGGCAACAATACTCACTTAATTCTTCCCACCCAACACAAAGGCTGCAATCTGTGAGAAGTTTCTTCCACAGGAAACAAATCCAATCAACCATGGAAATTATTCTTAGCAGTTTTAAGAGAAGTTATGTAAGCTTTGCTGGTTTAATAATCACAGTAAACCTTATTAAAGAAATACATTGTAAACTTTTGCCCAGTGTATCTTCTGATGCCTGTGACTTAAATATCCTTAATGCACTCCTCAAAGACTTCTGGAAATACAGTATAGACATACACACACACGTATTATTTTTAAAATACAGTGTATGAGAGCATGCAGTGGCTGGAGGGCAGCAGCATCATTCAGCAGTGCCAGTACGCTCAGTGAAACAAGGCAGACACCGAAGTTATTACCTTCTACTTACCAAGAATGATCATTTAGCGGTGTTTCTCATTCCTGAAACACCTAAAGAAAACTAAAGCTAAGCTTCAAGAACAATGCTTAAATTATGTATTTTCAGACAAGAAACAAGACAAATGCAATTTAATCTTATTCCAGCCATTCTCCTTCTCAGAGAAATCTCAAGTTTTAAAAGCTCCATCTCTTTGCTTGTTACTACTTCATATTTCCATCTCAAAGAGATATGAAAATCAGTTGTAATTCAAGGCTAATTCAGTCTCTAATTAGTTTGGAATCTTAATGGCCCTGATCCTATGTGTTAAAACTCATTTTTATCATGTTTGATACTTCACGGATGTGTCATGTTCTTGCTAATCTGGATCAGCACTTTTGGCAAAATTATATTACAAGTAGAGCAGTATGGAGGCAAGAAATTTCAAGTATCAGATCATCTTGTGACAACGCACCAGAGAGCAAGGAGATTGAAATAAAGCAGCTAAGTTTATCCAAGGGACAGAAACCACCTTCTCAGAGGAGAATTTGGGAAGATAACCTCCAGTCCTTTCTGCATATAGGTTGGCTATTAACCATAGAAAGGGAGAAAAATATGTACCAATACAAAGCTGTTCACTCTAACAACTTCTCTTAGATGCTGCACTTGGGAACTACACAAAGTAAGAACAGAGATCGTCTTTAATACCTGGTTTCTAATCAATTGCTAATCAGTTTACAGAATAGCCCAAGTAGATAAAAAAAAGCATGAAATAAATGTTCTGTTGATGCAAGTTCGGCGTTCTTTACACTGGTCTCTTTGTTGTGGCTGTCTCACTGGTAGAGAATGCACTCAACTCACCAAGATACAAAACTTTGTGTCTGCATTATATACTCTTCTATATACATTAAGATGTAAGGATGTTCTCAACTGATTGGCATTATCTCCATGCAGCAGTGCAGCAGTGCAGTGGCAAATGACTGCCTCTGAAGAACAGCTTCTTTCGAAGATCTGACTGGTGAAAGACAATTGGGCAGTCACGTGTTCATCAGTCTCATTACAAAACCACCATGTGCAGCATTTCCAAGAAGCTTGCCAGATGTATATTAACACAGATAGAAGTAACCAGATGAAGGAACACAGGCCAAGGCAGCAGAGATACATGTTCTCCATCACCCCTAATTAGACCTACCTAAAAGGGATGATGTTCATCCCATCCTTTGTATCACACACTGAGAAACTAAAACCTGGATATAACCATTAAAACTGAGGGTTGAAACCTAGGCTCTCATTTGCTGAGCTGCCCTGGCATGCCCTGAACCCCATGAAAACATCTACTTCAAGTACTGCACAGGCCAGAGATTTGACTGACAGGTTTTATCTCCACTGAAATTATCACACCGTGCTGAAGCACAACTTCATGCAACCCAGGTCTACAACTCTACAACAAACTGCATACAATGACTTTCTGCATATCTTCTAACCAAATCATTAATTTTAAAAGAATGGTTCCACAAACTCCTACAAAAGGAAAGCAAAAGGACAAGCACATCTATTCAGTCTAAGCTGAATCTGTTATTATGAACTGGACTCCGTGCTTTCTTTCATGTAACACTCAGCCAACGGTACAGTTTTATAAGGTGTGGAAGGAACTCATTTCCCGTTATCTGAAACACATCACTTCTAGAGCACATGAACGACAGTTTGCGTCAAGTTTCTACAATAAACTAAGAGGGCTGTCAAGTTTGATGGCATATTAGTTTGTCACTTGTAACAGGCAAAGCTGTGTGAGCAGATCAGACAATGCTACATAATTTAATAATTTTATCATCTATTCTACTTGACATTACCAGTTATTCCTCATGATTTCATCTGCCTTTGAGACTATGCGGCAGATGCAGAGGCTTTTTTACTGAAATGAATATTGTCTACCCATACACAAACACCACTGTTTAACCCATAAGAGGCAAGCTTGGCTTTTGACACCAAAAAACCAAACCCTCCAACTTTAATGCTGATAAACTCACATATACAAGTTCAGAACTGCTCTTCTAAAGGGCTAATGTGGAATGATATCTATGTAGGCATTCTACCCACATTAAAATATATAATGTGTGCTTATGCACTACTAACCAAATTCACAGAAGCAAAGCCTTAAATGCTGACCCTCTGCAGTGGATGAAGTATACAGAGAAACTGAAAGGTCAGACAGAAAGAGGAAAAAAAATAATTCAAATCATACCATACCAAAAAGCCTTTGGCAGCATCATTTTAAGAAATACATAGATGGTATCAGAAGTGTCTATCTATATATATATATACACACACTAATTTATGTGTCCTCTTCTCCTGAATTATGAAAACAGTTATCAGTGAATAAAACAAGGGTAAGCACATACTTTTAAACCGGCAACAGTGTCTAAAAACCAAGTAGGAAATCAGTCACATGTACGTATTTACAAGAAAAGTCCGGGCTTGCATTGTATTTTATTTTCTAAACACAGCTTTCAGTTCTAGAGCTCTGAGGAAAGTGGGAACAGATGAGAGGTAAACAGATAGGTTTAGAACCACAGGAGGAGTTAAAGATGCACTGAGTAAACTAATTACAACTAGAATTAAAATCTCCCCAGAAAATAGTTTCCAGTATCTTTCGCTCTGCATATTACTCATTTCAAACTGCAAAAGGGATAAAAATTAAAATCTTTGACTCTAATTCTCGCATGCTTGGCCTGTACTCTAGGAAACAAACAGCTTTAGTAGTCAAGTATCGCTGCTTTCATAAAATGGCTAGAGAACAAAAAGCCAGCAAGCTTGTGGATGTGGTGAGGGGGCACTTTTTTGTGCCCGTGGACCACAATCCTTCATTTTACGCTGTTGTGGGGTGCTCAGCGCACCAATATGCACAGCAAATTCCTGGGACAGGCAAATTACAAGATCATTTGAGGCATTCAACCCATGGCTTACGGACGCAGTAACTCCTGTCAGTGCTCAGAACTGAATCCTGTTGGCCCTGCCCAAAACTGCTGGTGTGCCAGAACAGTCTTAAGTATTTACAATACTGCAGGAACACCGCTAAGCTACGCTGGGCATCAGTTAATCAGCAGGCATACTACCTTGCCATCTCTGCAGGTGCTCAGAACAAATAAATGCTTCTGTGTAGATGCGAGCAACACCAAGGGGGCAAAATGGGCCAAGGACTTTTGCTCAAACTTCTCCCAGTTGGCCAGAGTTCAAAGAATCATTGTAGCTAAAATGGCATCAAGTCCATGAACACAGATAAGGCATTAGCCAGCTCTGAACTACTGAAAAAGAGTTTGGTTACTCTGAAAAAAATTCCTCTTAAGTCTGATATCTCCCCACAGAGAATGTGCCTATCAATTTTTTAAAGGGCATTTCTTTTAACTAAGCTCCTGTAATATATTTTATGCAGGATTACATAACTAATAATTTCCATGGGATTTCAGGCATTAGAAACACCAGTCACATCCTCCCTGGAAGAATGTGTGGAGGTAAGACAACGGAAAAATCATGCTTTGGAGGTTTACATCTGAAGCATCTGCATGCTCCCTTTTTTCATGTCAAAAATCCCAACAACAAAAACATGTTCTCCCCAAAGTCTGCTGATAACAACTCTGTGCAAGAGGGCATGTCATCCCCCCCAGCCCCCAGAACAGCACAGCTCAAAGTGCACACGCTTGTCCTACACAGCTTGCAAGGAGTTACAACAGGGAAACTATTCCCCCCAGTTTTGGCCCAGAGCCACCCAAAGCTATTGCAAAGTCACAAACTTGTCCCTACAATGGGCAAGGGTTTCTTGCTTTGTGTTTCTGGAGATCACATTTTGTTTTAAGAGTGTGAAGAGAGAAAAAAAATCACACCTCAACTTAATGAACGGGTAAATCAGTGTAGCCCATCACAAAAGCTTGTGTTCCTCACAACAAAGAAGTGGCTGGTGTTCCAATTCAAACGTCCTTATCAGTATTTACTCTTAGCAAACTACTTTTGTTTATTTTTCCTTTATGTTGCAGATATTTGTGCCACTTTCCAGCTGTTTATGCAATTCTGACCTAAATCAACATTGATAGGGATTTGCAACATACCCATTTAATTGTTTGACTGTTCTATGTCTAGGAAGTCTTTCAACTGGGTTAATCTAAAAATATGAAAAAATCCTGATTTACTAAGCAGTTTAGAATACAAACATGAAAAAAACAGAGTCAGAAGGACTGGAAAAGCCACTCAACTGGTTCTCCTGATGCCTCCCCAGTACAGGTTGCTAATTAGGATACTAAACCTACCTTGCAGTTATATTCGTGCAAGTTTCTTGATGACTAGTTCTGCTTCCAGTTTCCATCAGAAATATTATCATGGTTAATAAATCCCTAACTGTATAATAGCCACTCACCACATTGTGTTTCTGATGTGATGCCACTGTATAGAGAGACCAATGTATTTAGAAGTTATGCTGGTTCTTCTTTTAACCTCTGTCTCTATTACTACACATTAAAAAGGTGCAGTTATCATTTCAGCCACCACCTGAAACTGCAAGGAAGACCACATATGTAGTGAGCATAAGAGACAGAAGTGACAGAAATTGATAAAAACTTCATCATATGGCTGACACCCCATATATCAAAGCCCTAAATCTCATTCTCTGCTTGCCTCCAATTTCCATCAAAGCCTGCCAGCTGCACATTTATTGAGAAGTTTGTGATCTGACAGCCACTGTATTACCAACATTAATGATGCATCAGTCTCTAGAATTACTGGAGAAACAGTCCAATTGATTTTATTATTATACAGAGTTCCTCACATTTCATTTCAGGCAGCTTCCTAACCACAGATTTTAGCAATAACTAAAAATGCTACACAGCTGATGCACAAAATAGGGCAAAATATGGTTAACACAGCTTCATGCCACTCCATTCTCCCTCCAGGAGAGCTCCAAATCACTCAGACACCACTGTGTAACCCATGAGTTATTGGTCTAGAGCTAAAAGGGCTTACACATTATGTTTCAGTAAACAGTGCACCACTAATATTCACTAATTTGGCCAAGACACCTACAAACAGACACATGATGTCTTCAGGTCCCCCCAAAAAAGCAGTTTTCCCAAAGTCTTATAAATGCCTGCTATTGACACTAGCTAAAAGTCACATGAGGGGAAGGGGAAAAAAGATAACTTAAAAATGTATTGCCATGTAGTCTGAGATGGTTTCCACAGGTACCATAAAGAGTGTACATTTTCTTCACATCAAATAGCCTACTTAAGCCTTCTAGGATGAAAAGGGCAAACTATCTTCACTTAAAAAACAAACTACTATCACAGCTACTAAAAAAGATACAATAATGCAACACAACAAATCAGGCTTGTAGGGCCTTTTTGAATCATCACCAAGTATTTTAAACACATATGTAAGACAAAGTTCACAATATCAATCGAGACAGGATCTCCATGAAATAACCAGTATCTGTTCCCAGAAGTCCCCAAAGTTACTAGGTCTTTTGTTTTTTTTCTGTTAGTGAGTCTGATAATAACACTTACCAGAACTATTTCTATCGCCTTTTAGGTTTGAAAAAAAAAAATAAATGCTATCATAGTTTTAAGAAAAGTCATTTTAAGGCTCCACCCCTCCTTCCCCCCCACAAAAAAAAAGCAAGACAGGAATACTGTTTTCCTTCTCCATTTTCAATCGCTTAATTTTTCTAAAGGTCAGAAGCAAAGTATATTCAAGCGCTTGTATTAACAGTGGTTTACCCATTTATTTTGATAGACAAGGTCTGCAGCATAGTGCAAGAGGAATATATCAGATGGAACTAACAAGAACTGCTGCAGAAGCAGAATGAGATTCTTTTCCATTTACCTTTCTTCTTTTTTTTTTTTCTTACTTGACAACAGCAATTTAGTGATTTTGAGTTTTGTAGGAAATGAATTTGAGTTTTTAAAGGAGATAGATTTTCAAACCAATCAATAGGAATGCTTTAAAGAACAAAGCACGGTATCTGCTTCTATAGAAACTCCTCCCTAACTCCAGAGCAAGAGCTCGAATTACAAGCACCACAGAAAAAAAGCTAATCACTAGCCAATGCACCCAGAGTAGCAAGCTGCTTCCAGATGTGCACTGAAGCCCCGACCTTACACAAATAAATGGTA
Organism: Merops nubicus; assembly: GCF_000691845.1. NCBI lineage: Eukaryota > Metazoa > Chordata > Aves > Coraciiformes > Meropidae > Merops > Merops nubicus. The sequence continues at coordinate 26,587 of NW_008605009.1, read as the reverse complement.
GGAAACACTGTTCTGTTTTTCTTTCTTATTTTCTTGCATTCCACTATTTTAGAGGCATGCATCACAGTCACCTTTGAGAACATACATGAGGTTAACTTAGTGGGCATCCTGCTCCCTGGGTCTGCTCCCCAAGCAAAAGCTAACCTATCTGGACACAAAAATTACCTGCATTAATTACTGTACCATCTAAAATGGATACCAATCCCAACTGCTCTGTTTCACAAGTTCAGAGGAAGAGTCCTGCTTCAAACTACCCACCTGATGCATGCCCGACAGCCACTTCAGCTGCTATTAATCCCTTGCAGATCCCAGCCTGCAAACGCGAAGGGCAAACAAAATGGGTCCTAGTTCACCTCAGTAGAGCAACAGTTCAGCAGCTCCCCAACAGAAGCAGAAATGTCGGAGGAAGGGGCAGAGCAGATCGGCCCTTCTGAGCAGGAAGCAGAACAGACAAGCCTGAAGTGAAAGGTTTATTGTGTGCTGGGGATTTTCCTTGTTTGTTTGTTTGTTTTTCCTTTGGTTTGGTTTGTTTGTTTGTTTTGCTTTTAAATACTATCTAGTTATCCACTTAAACATGTGCAAAACTTTCACCTGTTCTTGTATCTGGCATCATATGTAACATGTACTTCGTTAACATTCCCTTTCAGAGTATCCAAAACAACAAGTAAATCAGTCAGGAAAACACAATAGGTTTGAGGAAGCAGAACTTTCCAATTATCTTCCTGAAGGCAACGAACATAAATTTAAATATCCACAGACAGTTTAGAGGACAGTCATAACCAACCCTTTTTTACTCTACTGGCACAGCTTACATTTACAGCACACACATTAAAAAACAAAACAAAACAAAAACATCACAATCATGATTTTGCAATACATGTAACAGACTGAATGCAGGCAACTCTTAATAGGGCATTCATTAACTTGGGAACAACGTGTTCCTATAATTAGTTACCAGAAAATATTCAACATGCATTTACAGGTTTATTCTTGAATCTCTAAATACAACTCTAGGCACTAAGGCTGAATATCTTGTGGGGGAGGGAAGGAAACAAAAAGCTGAAGTATTTGAACTACCATCAGTTACTCCAGTATTCCCTAGATGAAGAACCAAGCGACACTTACGCTGTTTATTTGCACATACAGCCAAGTCCTGTTTGTTCTCCAACATGCAAATCGACTACTTCTGTAGGTCAAACACTAGCATGAGCAAGCTGATAAAAATCACGTTAAACTGAGACTTTTATCTCTTCTATACAGCTGGTGTAGATGCAGCCAGTCATATCGTTATTAGTGTTTCAGATTATTAAAAAGACTGCTTAAGTGGAAAGTACTTAATATTCATGAAGTCTCTCCAGCATCTGATTAGGTTCTTCCCCTTTGTCTGCCTCATGCTTCATTTATTACATTTTTACCTGGGCCAAAAATGCAGCTATGAAGCCACCTTTATTCTCCATTTAGCAGACACTAAACATTATTAAATCGAAAGGGATCTCTAGCCATTTGGAAGCGAGAAAGGAACATTTACTCAGCAGAGAAACATACCCAGCTTTCAACTTAAACCAACGAACACTTTTAACGTACATTGGCTTATGGTAAAAGCAAGTTACACTAACGTAATCTCGTCTGATAAGCCATTATTACATATTATTATATTAATAATTAGGCTCCTGGGAATGGGCAGGAAGTACATACTAATGCAAGATGGGCCCTGAGAGACTGCATCGGCCAACGGCAGCCCTAGACCCTGCGTCCTCAAAGCCAGGGTTCATGACTACTGCACACAGATTACGTGATGCCAAATAAATCATAACTTATGCCAAATAAATCCCCGTGGGGAATGACAACAACAGGAAAAACGCATGCCTTACACTGAAGACCACGATTTGACCAGCATGTAACAGCATGGTGAATTGTACTATCAGAGTTCATGCAGCTTTCCGAGAGCTTAAGTGCATAAATGTCCTTAAAATACTAACTTTATTTCCTAAAAAATCTTGTTCCATTGAAACTGCTCCTTGAACTGCACCTCCAGTAGGCCCCTGGATGAAAACAGACTCATTTGTGAGCATGACAAACCTGAGCTGGGTCCCCTGGTGCATCTCCCTCTGAAGCCCCTGAGCCATCCTGCTCAGTTTTGATGTCCACAGGCCTAGTTCTGACTGCCACATACAGTATCTGATCCTTCCACGAGGTCCGCTGCTCTCCTTCTGGAGGTGCTGCAAGGAGCCTGGCACCCTCGCCACACGGCTCAGAGGAACACGGAGTGCCCTGGGGCACCTGCAGCCATACCACAGTCACCGCCATTCCCCACAGACGTCACATCCCCACAGCTCATCATCATCCTTCCTACGCCGAAAAATAAGCAAACTTCAAGCTCTTTTAAAAAAACAGGTCTCAATTTTAAGAGTTAACAAAAACATTTAAAAAAAATAGTAAAGAAAAATGAGAGGTGAAGTAGCTTTAAGTTCATCTCCTCAGTGGTAATAAATAAGGCCTAAGCGTGGTGCAAGTTAACCACAATCCTGGGACTCTATCCAAGTCTCCCATGACAATAGGAAAACATTAGAACTACAACATTCAAAATATTATTTAACTTTTAAAGTCTTAGCAAAGTTCAAAGTCTCCTTTGTGGAACAGCACTTTCGAAAATGTCGGTTGCCTTCCAGAGACCATTTCCTCCTAATCAGCCCCAGCGCTATTTAAATAGCAAGGAATACCAGCAAGAATAGGAATCGCTTGGCTGAGCCAGGGAGGGGGAAACTCCTTAAAATGACGGCAGAATTCTTAAATGCTGGTAAAAGGCCTAATCCTATATAATGATTTACAAAGTGACAAGGAAAATAGATCTAGTGTGACAGTTCGAAAGGAGACCAACATAAATAAATTTACTGCTCACATGGTCACAGCCTCCCTGCTGCTGCCCCCTCGGCAGCCAGCAGCACCAACAACAGGAGCACTCCACTGACCTGCCTCAGGATTTTTTCCACCTACCTGGGCCTCCCCCACAGCCAACACTAAGGAAAAAATGGCTATGCAACTTAAAAAGCAAATTACTTGCTCCAAAGTCAGAAATTCTTTCCAAGCCACCAGCTTGGATTACCAAGATTACCAGTGCAGCAATTCACATGGAACACCTCTTTGTACAGTAAACCTGGAATATATAAAAAAAGACAATTCATTATCCCTCTCTCCTCCTAAAAAAAAAAACAAAAAACAAAAACAAACTACCAAAAATCCGAAAAAAAACCCAACAACAAACAAAAAACAAACAAACAAACAAACAAAACCTTATACCCACGAGTTTTGAGCTCCAGTTCTATTAAGTTCCTGACTGCAGCACCACAGCTGCAGTATGCAGAGGCAGAGCATGGTGCCAAGTATTTGCAGGCCAAGCACGCTAAACATTTCTCCTGCCAGTAAGTGTGATGTGGGTCAGTAAAGCCTGGTACTACTTATTTATGGCTTTTTCGATATATAGAAGATGCACAGCCACATGTAACTGTTTCTTCATCAAAAGGCAGCCAAGGCAGTGGCAGGACTGCCAGCTCATGTCCCATCCCCTCCTCCCATCAGGACTCCTGTGCTGAGCAGTGGTCTGCAGTGTGGTGACATGAGTGCCAAGGGGCAAGCTTTCCTCTGCCAAAGTGAAGCCATTCAGCTTCCAGCTGCACAGCAAAATGCACCAGAGTGTGCTGGCAAGGGACCAGCTGCTCTTTCCTGCCTCCACAGCGCCAGGCAGCTGAGCTGCCTGACGTCATCTCGTGTGGACCCACCTGAAATCGGCCCACACCACACCTTCTAGCCCTACCACCATCTCACCCACAGCTTCCACATCATGTGAACTAAGGGGGAACTCCCCCCTGAAATGGAGGCACCTTCCTCCTCCTGGATGCAAGGACCCTTTATACCACTTCACTCACTGCCTAGTCACAGTCAGCATCGAGCATTTCCTTCCACAATGTGAAATTACTGAATAAACATGACAAATGCCCTCTCCCCACCAAAGCCATGCCAAAGACTGTAAGCAGGTCATTAACTGCCAAGGTCATCTTGTTTGTGAAAAAGAAAGGAAAACATTTCCACTAAGACTCTAATACAGTAAAAAAGCAATGACATCAACAAGGAAACGTAAGCTTAATGTTTCCTTTAACCCTGGTGTAAAAACACATCTGAAGTCATCTGATTCAACCGTATGACTTCACAAATTACCATTCATTGAGAAGGTTTTGGGTAGATTCAACCCAATTTCACACTTGCACCACATATGTACCCCAACATTCTGTGTCAGATCTGTTGATAAACCTTGTCTTTAAGCAGAAAGCAATAAATTAATCTGGTGTTTCAAAACTTGTCCACAGAAGAGCCACCCACCCCCTCCTGCCCATTGGCTTTTAGGGCATACTACTGCACCTCTGTATGGCCATCTGGGACCCACCTGGGTGCTGCAGTAACACCTATTCCCAGCAGACTCCCCATCCCCCGCTTTCCTGCAGGAGTATATAAATTCTTCACCAAGTCTTAACTACCGCTTGTCCGCAGACTTGTAAAATACACTAAAAAACGCTTAATGAGACACTGATGTGGCATCCAAATGTTCTCCCCCACCCGCTTCCTCAGAGGGCCGTTGCCTGAGCAGCATACTCGTGGAAGCTGTAATTTGTTTGCCAGCTCTCCAAGGATGGAAGGAAGGAAAGTGGGCAGATGGGTGAGAGCTGGAGACAGAGCAACACCAGCACATGGCTGGCTTGCACATGTTTTCAGTTGCTTACTATTAAGAAAAAATATACATATACACACACACACAGAGAATACTATGAAAGCTCAAACGAAGACAGCAAGTCACTAGGACATTGCTTCCTTTCCACCAGGAGCTAATAAAATAAGTAAAAGCTCTCAAGACAAAGTCTGATATATGCTGAGCTTTTAAGACCCTACAAAAATGCAAGCCGTCTGAAGTCCAAGTAGCCCAACATGTATACCTCAGGGATCTCACACATTACTTACCTTAAGGTAGTACTGCAAAGCTCACTTCTGCACAAAAACTGGGGAAGTCCAGGCAAGAGATGGAAGATTGCATAATTAACCCCATTTTATTAATGGGGCATGCAGGCACTCAGAGCCTTAGCAATCTGTTCAAAGTTACTTGAGAAGTCTGGCAGGGAAAAATTAGCTGAATCAGACAACCACAGCCCCGAGTTCAGTGACCCAAAGCCAAGCCTCCTGCCCTCTAACTGAATACTTAACTCTTGGTGGAGAGAGCTCCAAGATATAGACAAAAGGCTCCCGCAGTTGGTAAGCTAGCTGTTACCTTGCCTGTTGCTGTCGGGAGGAGGTACCCATGCAGCCAGTTTTGCATTTTCTGAATGCATTGTGTTGTGGAACAGGCCCCTGCAGTATTTTTGAAAGCACTTTAAATATTTCAAAAACCTGAAACAGGTTCCAGTCTGCAAATATTTACACACATCCTTAACTTTATGGGCAAGGAGTTCAACTAAGTTTAAAACAAAAAACATTATGTCCAACTTCAACTACGCACATAAATATTTACAGGATTGTGACTTTGATTTTCCTCCCTTGTGCTCAGTACTTCACCTGGTTCTTGAGTGGGTAGGGTCAATGAAATGAGCTACTTTCTCAGTTTCATGCATTGTCCCCATCCTGTGTTGCCTGACTTGCAGACAGAGGAACAGCAATGTGGAAATCCAAAACCTAAAACCCCAAGCTGCTTGCAAGCAGTTAGTGTTCTACAAAAACACTGTCAAAAGAATTTGACTGAAACTTGATTAACTGTACATATTTTGAAATCTCACACACATTGAGTAGCATACTAAATGGATGCCGTAAACCCATTTTACTCTCTTCCTATAAAAACTTACACTGGAGTTACCTACATGGGATCAGCAATGAGGCAGCTCACATGGCTCAGTGGTGATTCCCCTGGTGTGCATATGGATAAACTCTTGACCTCTACAAGCAGGGAGGTTTAAATGCATTTCAAGGTTAAAAAAAAAAAAAAAAAAAAACAAAGAAAAACGAACCAACTGAAAACGTTTTAATAATCTAAGTTTTATTCACAATGATTAAAATTTGTAAAGATACAAAGGAGTTTTGGAAGCATGAGCAGTAGCATTCCTTTGCCAGATCCCCAGAGTAGGGCACAGAATTTTCCTCTCAGGAAGCAGAATTGAGCCTGCTCTTTGCCTTCCCCACCACCTCCCAGAATACAGGAGGGGGGAAAAAAAAGAAAAAAAAAAAAAGGGGGAGGGGAGGGGGAACCGCTGCATGCATCTCATGTTTCTAGTTCTGAAACAAAGCTCAATCAGTCTAAACATCATACTTTCAGGCCTCTTCCTTTTGCAGCATCAGACATAAGAAACGGTTAAAAATAGTAAGTTAATGATGTTAATATGAACCTTACTTTTAGAGGTTTGTTCATGCATTTGATAGCACTTGTGCTTGGCTGCTTTAACTATTTCCTCCCATAGACTAGGTCATCTACCAGTTTCCTCCATTTGTGTAGAGCCTTTGGTAGTGAAATGGGACAGAAAAAAAAAAAAAAGCCTTAAAGCGTATGCATTTTGACTTTAAAACCACAAAGCCTGGCAGAATGATTCACCAACAGTCAAAACCCAAAAAAAAATTTTTCTCTGTAAAAGAAAATTCAGTATGTATTTTGTTCTTCAATATAAGTAACGTCTTCTATAACTTTTTATTAATTTGTAATATACTGAAGCCTCACTATTAATTTCTGAAATCTGTACAGTTCTTGCAGGTACTGGAATAGAGCATCCCATCAAATTCTAGGCCAAATTTCCCTAACGGCATTAATGGATGCAAATAATCTTTTGCCCTGGATAAGGCTAGAGAAGGAAAATCGAATATCTGTACACAAACTGATTTCAATAATATGCTACGAGAGTTTAACATATTAATGAAAAGAATTTTAAACAATACAATTTCACTAAATTCAATCAGTGCTCCTCAGCAGATACAGTTACAAAATATCACAATGAATATTAATGGAAGATGCTTATGCTATGTTACCCTTAATATCCTAAAACAGGAACATTTCAGTATGGCTATTTGTTGAGAATATAAAGTACCAATCAGAAAAGAAAAAAGCAAAACCTCTGCAGAAAGTAATGTGTGCCCTTGATATTTAGATACAGTCTATAACCTAAAAAAACTTCGGAGAATTTGGAGATGTTTGGATGCCTCACTTCGTACTATCTGAAAATGTCAAAATTTCAGAAATATCACGCATTGCACTTAATGGAATAGGCTTGTTTTGGGCATTTTCAAGAATCAGTCACTTTATAAAAATAAGCATTTTTCAATAATTCCATTTTAAAGTAAACCCAAAGCCATGACAGAAAATGAAGGCAAGACACAAGGATACTCAGAATTCCCGTTTTCAACCATAAGTTATTTTTTGCTGAGGTCTGAGAATAATTTTGATTTTTAAAAAATTGCAAAAAACTAACTGAAGCTATTAAAAGCTATTTTACAATGAAGGTGGCCAGTACAGAAGATCTGCATATGGAGTTACAGTTGTATTCAGTTTTGAACATATTTTCTTCATCAAAAACTATATGTTTCATATTTATATCAAAAACTATTTATATTTTTACATTTTGTTGTGCCCCAAACATCTATGCAAAATCTGTTCACAACATAGGGACAAAGCCTAGATCCAAGTCACCTGTATATGTATATATTTGTTAACTTTAAGTATTATTAATGTTTCAGGAGAACACTTCACCAAGATTGCTCAACATATGCATACAGTTAAATGTACAAAAATACTGTCCAGTTTAAGGTTCTCACTTGCTTGTATTTGGGGAAATTTTCTCCAAAATTTGAAGATGAATTTTATGTATTTCTGTTCAAAAGGTCTGTTGCATCTCATTCATGTACAGTATATAAAGACAGCGAACATCCTTTAATAACTAACAAATAATCAGGGAGAACATTTAATTTCATAGGACTCCAAGGTACCCTGCAGATCTACACCCAAAAGTCAACCAAAACAACTTATTCTGTGATGCCCAAAGTGATACAGCCACTTGAGGGCTGGTCTGTTAGCTCAAGCCCCAATCTCAAAGCAACACTAAAAACAGAACACAAAGAAACACAGCACACCATGGTTCTTCAGGAACGTAAGGAAAAATCCTTCAAAATCACAACTGGCATTTAGACAACACAGTTTAATAATAAGGGCTGTCGTGGTGTAATAAGGGTATCATATAATAAGGGTATAACATCCTTGTGAGCAAGATCGGAAAATACGAGCTAGAGGACCAGGCAGTGAGGTGGGTCGAGAACTGGCTGCACAAGAGAACACAACGGGTGGTGATCAATGGTGCCAAGTCCAGCTGGAGACCTGTAACCAGTGGAGTCCCCCAGGGATCAGTGCTGGGTCCAGTCCTGTTCAACATCTTCATTAACGACCTCGATGATGGTATGGAGTGTCTGCTCAGCAAGTTTGCTGATGACATGAAGCTAGGAGTTTTGGCTGGTACACCTGAAGGCTGTGCAGCCATTCAGTGAGATTTGGACAGACTGGAGAGCTGGGCCAAGAGGAACCTAGTGAGGTTCAACAAGAATAAGTGCAGAGTCCTGCACCTTAGGAGGAGTAATAAAATGCAGGTTAGGAGGAGATCTGCTAGAGAGCAGCTCTGTGGAGAGGGACCTTGGAGTCCTTGTGAACAACAAGGTGTCCATGGGACAGCAGTGTGACCTTGTGGCCAGGAGGGCCAATGATATCCTGGGGTGCATTAGGAAAAGTGTGTTCAGCAGAACAAGGGAGGTCCTGCTCCCCCTCTACTCTGCCCTGGTGAGACCTCACCTGGAGTATTGTGTCCAGTTGTGGGCTCCTCATTTCAAGAGGGACAGAGATCTACTCGAGAGAGTCCAGCGAAGGGCTACAAGGATGACTGGGGGACTGGAACATCTGCCCTGTGAGGAGAGGCTGAGACACCTGGGGCTTTTTAGTCTGGAGAGGAGAAGACTTAGGGGAGATCTAATTAATGTGCATAAATATATGAGGGCTGGGTGTTAAGAAGAAATGGGCAGCCTGTTTTCACTTGTACCCTGTGACATGGCAAGGGGCAATGGACACAAGCTGGAGCACAGGAAGTTCCACCTCAACAGGAGGAAGAACTTCTTTACTGTAAGGGTTAAAGAGCACTGGAACAGGCTCCCCAGGGAGGTTGTGGAGTCTCCTTCCTTGGAGACTTTTAAGACCCATCTGGATGTGTTCCTGTGTGACCTGCCCTAGACTAGATGGTCCTGCTCTGGCAGGGGGGTGGACTTGATCTCCAGAGGTCACTTCCAACCCCTAACGTTCTGTGATCATGATGCCCAGGAGCTCCAACCAACCAAGGCTCTGATCATGCCAAGCACTGCAAAGCGTGCAAAAAGCACCATTTCAGCACAGCTTCTTCTGCAGCACTTCACCCCCAAACAAGGCTCTAAAGCTGCAAAAACTGAGCAGGGAGCAGGAGAGGCATGGAGCCAGGGGCTGCTGCCAGCTGGCCTCCGCAGAGGCCACAGTTCCCAGAAAGGAGCTGCCTGTGCTGGACTGCCTGCCCCACGTGGGCACCAAGAGGAGGTTGCCCACGAGCTGCAGATGCTAGTGGGAATACTTCATGCTGTGAACAGGAGCCTGGCTCCCCCTTGCAGATTTTAGCCTTCCATCTTAACATGCACTTGTGACCATACATTGTGGCTTTTTCCACCACAGATGGGTGTGCTAGAGGTATCCTCTAGCTATACCAACCATAGTGGAGGATGGACTTCAGGCCGAGTGCTACCTGCTGGCACATTGTACAGTGTAAAGTTCCCATGATCTGGTTTGGCAGAAAAGGAAATAATCCATTTCAGTTGAAACAGTTTATCCTTTAAAAAAATAAAAAAAAAGAAGAAAAAGCACCAAAACCAAAACAACAAACAGAACACACACACACACACACAAAAAAAAAAAACCACACAAAAAAACAACAAACAAACAAAACCAAACACACACAAAAAAAATAAAATAAAAAACCAAACATGTGTGTCCCATAAGATCCACATTAGGGCTTCCAGTCTGTGGAAATAAATCACCTCCTGCAAACATTACCAAGAGCTGCATGGAGGCGTGGACTTTATCCAAAATGGAGGGACTAACCAGTGGGACATACCACAGTTGGTTTCAGTGCCATCTTACACATACCTCCCACCTCAAAGGAGGTACAAGGGAGTTTTAAAAGATCCAGGTTCTCCAGCAATCCTAAACTATGCATCCCAATTCTGCAAAAGGACCAGGCAGTATCAAAACAAGGATGCTCCCACACAAACCCAGCCGAGCACAGGCTGCTAGGGGATTACTCTCTGTGCTGGGCAGCCCTGGTCCTGCCTTGCTAGGCTTCCCCAGTGCCCTCAACTGCAGACCAACAATATAGCTGGAGACTGAGCGATTCCAGCATCACTTCACTTCTCCAGGTCATGTTGCTGGAGATGGCAGATGTCCCCAGCCTTCCAAACTCATAGAAGAAGGGCTTTAGGCATGAACCAGCTGGAGTCAGGCACAGGCACAGTCCTGCAGAGCTAAGCTCCCTTAGCTTGACCAGTTCCAGGGGCTGTACCAACAGACAAGTGGTGCCCAACACAGGGAAGGTTACATGCAATTTATATTTTAATTTAGTGATAATCTACCTGCCCTCAGCAACAGATGCTCTGGTACTAATAGGAAAACAAGTTTATGCAAATCAAAATAATGTGGTCCTAATCACTTGATCCAATCTATTTATGAGCTGGGTTTATAATTTTCTGCAAGTGGCGAGGCTGTGGATCCATCTGACTCTCCTAGCCGCTCTTTCCCACCTCCACACATCTCGGCTTCCCAGTCCTTTGCTGCTGTCCACATGGCCGTTTGTGTGGCCAGAGAAGCAGACTGGGGAACTGATCCAGTGGGCTGGAGGTGAGAAAGAAGCACATATGCAGAAACACAAAAGGCTTTTTTGTTTTCATCTTTATTAGTTCACCAATCTGATTCATCATGCACCTGCACAAATATTGATGCTAACGCAGTATAAGGGT